>NC_060187.1:84553860-84826360 GCF_021184085.1 Oncorhynchus gorbuscha
GTACACACGCCATCACCCTGGGAGAGCCAGCCTCAGTACTGTAGTTACTACTGGTAGAGATGGGGCCTCAGTACTGTAGTTACTACTGGTAGAGATGGAGAGCCTCAGTACTGTAGTAACTACTGGTAGAGATGGAGAGCCTCAGTACTGTAGTTACTACTGGTAGAGATGGGGCCTCAGTACTGTAGTTACTACTGGTAGAGATGGAGCCTCAGTACTGTAGTTACTACTGGTAGAGATGGAGCCTCAGTACTGTAGTTACTACTGGTAGAGATGGAGAGCCTCAGTACTGTAGTTACTACTGGTAGAGATGGAGCCTCAGTACTGTAGTTACTACTGGTAGAGATGGAGAGCCTCAGTACTGTAGTTACTACTGGTAGAGATGGAGAGCCTCAGTACTGTAGTTACTACTGGTAGAGATGGAGCCTCAGTACTGTAGTTACTACTGGTAGAGATGGAGAGCCTCAGTACTGTAGTTACTACTGGTAGAGATGGAGAGCCTCAGTACTGTAGTAACTACTGGTAGAGATGGAGAGCCTCAGTACTGTAGTTACTACTGGTAGAGATGGAGCCTCAGTACTGTAGTTACTACTGGTAGAGATGGAGAGCCTCAGTACTGTCATTACTACTGGTGGAGATGGGGCCTCAGTACTGTAGTTACTACTGGTAGAGATGGGGCCTCAGTACTGTAGTTACTACTGGTAGAGATGGAGCCTCAGTACTGTAGTTACTACTGGTAGAGATGGAGCCTCAGTACTGTAGTTACTACTGGTAGAGATGGAGAGCCTCAGTACTGTAGTAACTACTGGTAGAGATGGAGAGCCTCAGTACTGTAGTTACTACTGGTAGAGATGGAGCCTCAGTACTGTAGTTACTACTGGTAGAGATGGAGAGCCTCAGTACTGTCATTACTACTGGTGGAGATGGGGCCTCAGTACTGTAGTTACTACTGGTAGTGATGGAGCCTCTTATCTCCTGCTGCTAGAGGTCTGCCCATTTGAATTGTGTGTCCTTTGGTGTGTGTGTGTGTCGTAATTGGCTCGTTTTTTCTGCATATGTGTGTCCTTTGTCTGCTGCAGCACCAAGCAGCTGCGTGGGACTTGTGGATCAGGGTGTGTCCACTGTCCTGGTTTCAGATGATTTAGTCTGTGTTTGTGTATGTGTGGCATTGTGTGTTGATTTGTATGGCAGATTGAATGGAGTTTGTCTGACATGCCCTGTCCTCAACGGAAACACGATTATTATAATTATTACACAACACAAGTGATCAGGCCCACACCCTGTGTTTGTCAGCTAGGCTGGTTGTGTAATAACTCGGTCTGAATTGCATTCAGCTATCCCTTTTAGTGTAGTGATATAGGGGAAACTGCTGGAGTGGACCTTGAACCAGTAAGCCTGCGCTTAGTTACAGGGCAATTTCTCTACCTCCTATGACATAAAGGCCCAGACTATTGACAGAGGAAGTACTGTAGGTCTGACCCACTTGGTATTATTGTGTCACGTTCTGACCATAGTTCTTTTGTGTTTTCCTTGTGTTGGTCAGGACGTGAGCTGGGTGGGCATTCTATGTTGTGTGTCTGGTTTCTATTTCTATGTTTGGCCTGATATGGTTCTCAATCAGAGGCAGGTGTTAGTCATTGTCTCTGATTGGGAACCATATTTAGGTAGCCTGTTTTGTGTGGGGATTTGTGGGTGGTTGTTTCTTGTCTTTGTGTCTATGCACCAGATAGGACTGTTTTTCGTTTTTTTTACAGAAAGCTGTATGAGGAGGCAGCATGGCGGCGTGGATGGAAGCCCGAGAGTCAGCCCCAAAAAGTCTCTCGTCTGTCCAGAGCCACTAGAGTCTCCCGTCTGTCCAGAGCCGCCAGAGTCTCCCGTCTGTCCAGAGCCGCCAGAGTCTCCCGTCTGTCCAGAGCCGCCAGAGTCTCCCGTCTGTCCAGAGCCGCCAGAGTCTCCCGTCTGTCCAGAGGCACCAGAGTCTCCCGTCTGTCCAGAGCCGCCAGAGTCTCCCGTCTGTCCAGAGCCGCCAGAGTCTCCCGTCTGTCCAGAGCCGCCAGAGTCTCCCATCTGTTCAGAGCCGCCAGAGTCTCCCGTCTGTCCAGAGCCGCCAGTCAGCATGGAGCCGCCAGAGCCGCCAGTCAGCATGGAGCCGCCAGTCGACCAGGATCCTCCAGATCCTCCAGGATCCGCCAGAGCCGCCAGTCGGCCAGGATCCGCCAGAGCCGCCAGTCGACCAGGATCCGCCAGAGGCGCCAGTCGGCCAGGATCCGCCAGAGCCGCCATTCGGCCAGAAGCTGCCAGAGCCGTCAACCAGCCTGAGCTATCTCTCAGTCCTGAGCTACCTCTCAGTCCTGAGCTACCCCTCAGTCCCGAGCTGACCCTCAGTCCGGAGCTGCCCCTCAGTCCAGTGGGGCCCTCTGTTAGGGTTCCTAGGCCAAGGTCGGTGGCGAAGGTTGCCACTCAAAGGACGCTAAGGAGGTGGACTAAGACAATGATGGAGTGGGGTCCACGTCCAGCGCCAGAGCCGCCACCGCGGACAGCTACCCACCCAGACCCTCCCCTATAGGTTTAGGTTGTGCGGTCGGAGTAAGCACCTTGGAGGGGGGTTACTGTCATGTTCTGACCATAGTTCTTTTGTGTTTTCCTTGTTTTAGTGGTGGTCAGGACGTGAGCTGGGTGGGCATTCTATGTTGTGTGTCTGGTTTGTCTATTTCTATGTTTGGCCTGATATGGTTCTCAATCAGAGGCAGGTGTTAGTCATTGTCTCTGATTGGGAACCATATTTAGGTAGCCTGTTTTGTGATGGAATTTGTGGGTGGTTGTTTCTTGTCTTTGTGTCTATGCACCAGATAGGACTGTTTTTCGGTTTTCACATTTATTGTTTTGTAGTTTGTTCATGTTAAGTGTAAGTCGCTCTGGATAAGAGCGTCTGCTAAATGACTTAAATGTAAATGTAAATGTCTCTTATTAAAGAACAATGAACTATAACCACGCTGCGTTTTGGTCCGCCTCTCCTTCCCAGGAAGAAAACTGTTACATATTGAACTGGGTTCATCCCCGAGCCTCAAGGCCATTAGCCTACAGAGCTAAAGCCTAAATATAATGGAACTTTTAGACAATTTATAATTTCATCAAAAATCAGTTGACATTGAAAACGTTCGGTGTTCACACATGTAATTGTTTGATTAACAATTTCACAGGACCTAAACAATTATAATAATCTAAACTGAAATTGAGATTTGTCACTTCAAAGTAAAAAACATTTTTTTTTAATGCATTATTACAAATTCTCATTTCTTTGATTCGAGGCAAGTGATACTCGACAAGTGTAGTTTATCTCACCTGTGGTAAGTTACAGGTGCGTACTGGGTAAAAATAGCCATTCAAGCAGTTTTGAAAGAGAAAACAAAACATTCTGTCCTATTGCACTCCATTGTAATGTACAAGGTTGCCAATAACACCACCATCCGGAGACACCTGAAACCCCACCTCTTTATGGAATACCTAGGATAGGATAAAGTAATCCTTCTCACCCCCCCCCCCTTAAAAGATTTAGATGCACTATTGTAAAGTGGCTGCTCCACTGGATGTCATAAGGTGAACGCACCAATTTGTAAATCGCTCTGGATAAGAGCGTCTGCTAAATGACTTAAATGTAAAAAAATGTATATTTGACCGTATCGGTATATGCATGAGATTCAAGTCTTCATGGCACAGACAAGATGACTCATCATACAAACGCAGTTTCCCAAACCACTTCCTCTACATCTGCGTCCATACAGAGAGAAGAGACAGTTAAAGTACTACTTTGAGTTCTTTGCAAAATGGCATCACCATAGCAACCATCTCTATGTAACTCATGATCGCATTCAGCCTCGCACTCCCGCTTAGAACACGTCATGGTGCTGTGAGACGCATCTCGCCTCAGACACAGTGCATTGTGGGTTCTATAGACCATGTTGTTTTTCACGTGTCCAGCAGACAAGAGAGTCAAACAGTCACTTTCTATCCAGACAGTGATCTTTGTTGAGAGGACATGACACACACTAATGGAAAGATGTTAGAAACGCTCCTGTGTGTCTAACACGCACACACAAGGACACACACACAAACTCACAGACAAGTAGACTGTGTGTGAGTCCAGGCTTATTGTTGAAGAAGGTATGAATAGAGATGTGGTATGAACCTTATCGGTCACTGCAATAGTGTATTAGTGCACATCCATTCACTAGGCTTTAATCCAGGGCCCAAAGACTCACCGTTTTACTGTTGTGTCTATTCATCAAAAGTATATTAATAGCAAACAACAAGCATTAGCAGCAGATGAGGAAAGGACATGTTTGGGACTGGATTGGCTGCTCTGACTGACTGACTGGACCGGCTGCTCTGACTCTGACTGGACCGGCTGCTCTGACTCTGACTGACTGGATCGGCTGCTCTGACTCTGACTGGACCGGCTGTTCTGACTGACTGGACTGGCTCCTCTGACTCTGACTGGACCGGCTGCTCTGACTCTGACTGGACCGGCTGCTCTGACTCTGACTGGACCGGCTGCTCTGACTCTGACTGGACCGGCTGCTCTGACTGACTGGACCGGCTGCTCTGACTGACTGGACCGGCTGCTCTGACTGACTGGACCGGCTGCTCTGACTCTGACTGGACCGGCTGCTCTGACTCTGACTGGACCGGCTGCTCTGACTGACTGGACCGGCTGCTCTGACTCTGACTGGACCGGCTGCTCTGACTGACTGGACCGGCTGCTCTGACTCTGACTGGACCGGCTGCTCTGACTCTGACTGGACCGACTGCTCTGACTGACTGGACCGGCTGCTCTGACTCTGACTGGACCGGCTGCTCTGACTCTGGAGGGGGGGGGCACGCCTGTTGTCACGCAGGCAGAGAAGTGGTACTGTGAGAGGAGAGTTGTTGTTTTGGTCCAAGTTCAAGAACAAGACTTGCAGTCCTACCTTGGTCCTCTGCTGTCTCAGAAGCTGAACAGCAAGGACTCCAACAGCAGCTACCCCCCTCCCCCCACAAACACACACACACACACCCTGATGGTGTTTTAGCACTTAACAGGGATTTATTGTCCTCTCAGCCATCGGTCCAGCCGATGAGATCAGCTGAGATCAGCAGGATTTAATAAACAGCAGCCTCTCCTCTCTGACCAGGACCCGATACCACAGCAGCCTCTCCTCTCTGACCAGGACCCGATACCACAGCAGCCTCTCCTCTCTGACCAGGACCTGATACCACAGCAGTGGACATGAGAGTGTACAGGGCAGGACTGAGGGACCAAGTGTACAGGGCCAAGCACCCGGGGTCTGCTGCATCTGCTGGGCTTATGACATAACGCTATGAATGTCTGACGTAGTATGCACTAGGTCAGACCAGCCCATTATACCTGTTGTAACATCCAGGCGGGTCCTTCCTACATTCGGTGAACAGGCATAGGTTTGAAACTCAGCCCCATCCTTCATTGTCTACAGCAGTGTGTGTGTGTGAGCGCTCCTCATCTTTGCTCTCTGCCTGCCTGTCGGTCTGGCTGTCCTCAGGTGAATCTGATTGATCCTGACCCCAAGTTAGAACAGCTCCAGATTACAGTGGTAGGATCAGTGATAGAGGTTGTGAGCCAACCAACCTTCATGCTGTTACCTGAGGAGACCTGGGGATGTGACAACCGTTTGGACTACTGCATGGTTTCCCAAACTAGGTCCACACGCTGACTCAAATAATCAAAGCTTGATGATGAGTTGGTTATTTGAATGGGGGGGGGGGGGGTTGGGAAACCCTGGACTACTGCACCTTATACACATGTGAAATGAAACATGGCCCAATAATGTGAATAGTATAAGTGTGGATGACAGGACTCTTGTCTGGTGCCTGGATTGTGAAAGTGTGTGTGAGTGGATATGTGTATGTGGAGGTGTGATTGTGGGGACTTATCACTGTCATTATTTTAGTTTGTTAGGTAGGAAAAGGGGCACTAAAGAAACAATTGATTCTCTGCTAAAATCTGGGTAAAAGATTAAAAGGAATGTGTGTCTTGTTCATTACGTTTAGTAATGTCTTTCTTTTCTAAAGTCTACCAACCTTGCCAGCAGGCTTGTTAGTTAGACAAGCTACAGTGCATTTGGAAAGTGTTCAGACCCCTTGACTTTTCCCACATTTTGTTACATTTCAGCCTTATTCTAAAGTGGATTAAATCATGTTTTTACCTCATCAGGCTACACACAGTACCCCATAATGACCAGTAAAAACAGTTTTTTAGAAATGTTTGCAACTTTATTCAAAATAAAAAACAGAAATACCATTTGCTATGAGTCTCAAATTTGAGCTCAGGTGCATCCTGTTTCCATTGTTCATCCTTGAGATGTTTCTACAACTTGACTTGAGTCCACCTGGGGTAAATTCAATTGATTGAACATGACTTGGAAAGGCACAGAGCTGTGCCTTTTCTGGTCCCACAGTTGACAGTGCATGTCATATCAAAAACTAAGTCAAGAGGTTGAAGATATTGTCTGTAGAGCTCCTAGACAGCATTGAAGGTCCCCAAGAACACAGTGGCCTCCATCATTCCTAAATGGAAGAAGTTTGGACTCTTCCTAGAGCTGGCCACCTGGACAAACTGAACAATTGGGGGAGAAGGGCCTTGGTCAGGGAGATGACCAAGAACCCCAAAGTCACTCCGACAGAGCTCCATCGTTCCTCTGTGGAGATAGGAGAACCTTCCAGAGGGACAGCCATCTCTCAGGCCTTTATGGTAGAGTGGCCAGATGGAAGCCTCAGTAAAAGGCACATGACAGCATGCTTTTAGTTTGCCAAAAGGCATCAAAAGGACTCTCAGACCATGAGAAACAAGATTATCTGGTCTGATGAAACCAAGATTGAATTCTTTGGCCTGAATGCCAAGCGTCACGTCTGGAGGAAACCTGGCACCATCCCTATGGTGAAGCATGGTGGTGACAGCATCATGCTGTGGGAATGTTTTTCAGCGACAGGGACTGGAGGACTAGTCAGGATCGAGGCAACGATGAACGGAGCAAAGTACAGAGAGATCCTTTAAGAAACCTGCTGCAGATCGCTCAGGACCTCAGATTGGGGGTTAATGTTCACCTTCCAACAGGACAACGACGCTAAGCATACAGCCAAGAAAACGCATGAGTGGCTTTAGGACAAGTCTCTGAATGTCCTTGAGTGGTACAGCCAGAGCACGGACTTGAACCCGATCTAACATCTCTGGAGAGACCTGAAAATAGCTGTGCAGCGACACTCCCCATCCAACCTGACAGAGCTGCAGAGAAGAATGGGAGAAACTCCCCAAATATAGGTGTGCCAAGCTTGTGGTGTCATACCCAAGACTCAAGGCTGTAATCACTGCCAAAGGTGCTTCAGCAAAGTACTGAGTAAAGTACTGAGTAAAGTACTGAGTAAAGGTCTGAGTAAAGGTCTGAGTAAAGTAATGAGTAAAGTACTGAGTAAAGTACTGAGTAAAGTACTGAGTAAAGTACTGAGTAAAGGTCTGAGTAAAGGTCTGAGTAAAGTACTGAGTAAAGTACTGAGTAAAGTACTGAGTAAAGTACTAAGTAAAGGTCTGAGTAAAGTACTGAGTAAAGTACTGAGTAAAGTACTGAGTAAAGGTCTGAATACTTACGTAAATTGAACGTTTACGTTTTTTTTAATACATTTAAAAACATTTCTATAAACCTGTTTTTGCTTTTGAACCTGTTTCAGCATCTACAGTACCAGAAACATTGGCAGGGATACAGTAGCCTACACATGTGGAAACACACATCTCCACTTA
Organism: Oncorhynchus gorbuscha; assembly: GCF_021184085.1. Taxonomy (NCBI): domain Eukaryota; kingdom Metazoa; phylum Chordata; class Actinopteri; order Salmoniformes; family Salmonidae; genus Oncorhynchus; species Oncorhynchus gorbuscha. Next base: position 84,561,665 of record NC_060187.1, read on the forward strand.
TCCACTGCTGCCTCTGGGTGGGGGGGGGGGGGGGGGCAGACCCCCTCAACACCACTGGTCCCGAGCCGTAAGAACGCACAAGGGTGAGGGAGGGGACACAGACTTGACGTCAAGGAAACCTTATCTCGCGCTGAGCCCTTCTTTATATAAATCTCGCCGCGGAAGAAATCCCATTATAACATTAGAGAGAGACCAATTTACGGGATTACACGCGCTCACAATGTTCAGAGACCTCAACAACCAAACAGCCTCTTTCTTTCCCATCTCGAGGATTTAATTGTCTACCTGCACTAATGCTTGACTTCCACTGATGTGGGACAACTTCTGACATTTGCTCGTAGCTCTTGATGACCTCATATTCCTGAGTTTGGACATTCGGTTGTATCCAGTCTTCATCCATTTCACTCAATTATGGACTTGTAGGATTTATTTTACTTTCTGAGGATACTTTGGAGGTTCTCATCTGTTCCATTATTTGTTTTATAGTCCAGTCCAGTGGTGTTTTTTTCAGCGCACCTTTATTTTTAAAGGGCGAGTTTTAATTAGTTTGACTTATTGTATTATCTTATCATCATGCTGTTGAGTATGCGACGACACAGTCTGCGGCTGCAGCACCAACTCCGGAGGAGCATCAGTGATTCCGGGAGCCACCTATCAGACAGCCTCGCGTCTCCAGCGTGCATGTCCCGCTCCAAATCCTGTACGAACTCCGCCGGGGAATCGGATGGGAGCCGCGACAGCTGGGCCTCTTTAGACTCCACAGACTCCGTCATCTCCACTGGGTCTACCCGGAATACCGGCGGCAGCTCGAGACCTTTTCGCGTGGTGCTGCTGGGCGCCAGAGGGGTCGGTAAAACCGCGATTGCCAGCATCTTCGCTGGAGCGGCGGACAGCATGGACAGTGACGAGTGCGAGCTCTATGGAGGTGAATGAATTACAATGCGCTTGATAATAAGGAAAATATGCTTTATAGGGTAGGTCAGTATTATGACTTTGTGATGGATGTATTTAATGCTGTGCGTAATGGGCACATAGGGAAACATCCACTTGGCCTCCTTTTTACGCATCCATATTACATCAATATAAAAGTAAGATGCTTGAACAATACTAATTGTATGAATATAAATGTTGGTTGTAAATGTGGTTCTTAACACAGTGATTGGTTTGTTCTTCAGATGAGGTGTGTGAGCAGACCATCACAGTGGATGGAGAGAAAGCCACAGTCACTCTAGTGGACAACTGGGACTCAGAGGTAAGAGTGAAACTTCTAGTGGTTACTTGATGAAACTCTAGTCTGTAGGCCTAGTCACAACTCTGTCTTGCTGTGTGTGTGTTTTAGCCATACTCTAACAGTTTGTTTACATATCACAGCTCTAACGTAGTCTCTATTTGTGTTCCCTTCAGGATGAGGGAGGGTCATCTCAGGACCAGTGTATACAGACAGGTGATGCGTACCTGCTGGTCTACTCTATAACTGACCGGTCCTCCTTCCTGCAAGCCTCAGAGCTACGTATATCCCTCCGCCAACACCGCCCTGCCCACCACACGCCAATCATCCTGGTGGGAAACAAGTGTGACTTGGTCCGCCGCAGAGAGGTGTCAGTTAACGGTGAGATTAGAGGCACAGGTTTGGTGTGTGTGTGTGTGTGTGTGTGTGTGTGTGTGTGTGTGTGTGTGTGTGTGTGTGTGTGTGTGTGTGTGTGTGTGTGTGTGTGTGTGTGTGTGTGTGTGTGTGTGTGTGTGTGTGTGTGTGTGTGTGTGTGTGTGTGTGTGTGTGTTTGCATGCGTGCACATGTGTATACAGTTGATGTCAGAAGTTCACATACACTTAGGTTGGAGTCATTAAAACTTGTTTTTCAACCACTCCACAAATGTCTTGTCGGCTAGGACATCTACTTTGTGCATGACACGAGTAATTTTTCCAACAATTATTTACAGACAAATTATTTCACTTATAATTCACTGTATCACAATTTCAGTGGGTCAGAAGTTTACATACACAATGTTGAATGTTGAATGTGCCTTTCAACAGCTTGGAACATTCCAGAAAATGATGTCATGGCTTTAGAAGCTTCTGATTGACATAATTTGAGTCAATTGGAGGTTACCTGTGGATGTATTTCAAGGCCTACCTTCAAACTCAGTGCCTCTTTGCTTGACAACAAGGGAAAATCAAAAGAAATCAGCCAAGACCTCAGAAACAAATTGTAGACCTCCACAAGTCTGGTTCATCCTTGGGAGCAATTTCCAAACACCTGAAGGTACCACGTTCATCTGTACAAACAATAGTACGCAAGTATAAACACCATGGGACCAGGCAGCCGTCATACCGCTCAGGAAGGAGATACGTTCTGTCTCCTAGAGATGAACATACTTTGGTGCGAAAAGTGCAAATCAATCCCAGAACAACAGCAAAGGACGTTGTGAAGATGCTGGAGGAAACAGGTACAAAAGTTTCTATATCCACAGTAAAACAATTCCTATATTGACATAACGCGAAAGGCTGCTCAGCAAGGAAGAAGCCACTGCTCCAAAACCCCCATAAAAAGCCAGACTATGGTTTGCAACTGCACATGGGGACAAAGATCGTACTTTTTGGAGAAATGTACTCTGGTCTGATGAAACAAAAATAGAACTGTTTGGCCATAATGACCATTGTTATGTTTTGAAGGTTAAAGGGGAGGCTTGCAAGCCGAAGAACACCATCCCAACCGTGAAGCACGGGGGTGGCAGCATCATGTTGTGGGGGTGCTTTGCTGCAGGAGGGACTGGTGCACTTCACAAAATAGATGGCATCATGCGGGAAGAATATTATGTGGACATATTGAAGCAACATCTCAAGACATCAGTAAGGAAGTTAAAGCTTGGTCGCAAATGGTTCTCCCAAATGGACAATGACCCCAAGCATACTTCCAAAGATGTGGCAAAATGGCTTAAGGACAACAAAGTCAAGGTATTGGAGTGGCCATCACAAAACCCTGACCTCAATCCTATAGAAAATGTGTGGGCAGAACTGAAAAAGCGTGTGCGAGCAAGGAGGCCTACAAACCTGACTCAGTTACACCAGCTCTGTCAGGAGGAATGGGCCAAAATTCACCCAACTTATTTTGGGAAGCTTGTGGAAGGCTACCCAAAACGTTTGACCCAAGTTAAACAATTTAAAGGCAATGCTACCAAATACTAATTGAGTGTATGTAAACTTCTGACCCACTTGGAATTTGATAAAATAAATAAAAACTAAAATAAATAATTCTGTCTACTAATATTCTGACATTTCACATTTTTAAAATAAAGTGGTGATCCTAACTGACCTAAGACAGGGAATTTTTACTAGGATTAAATGTCAGGAATTGTGAAAAACTGAGTTGAAATGCATTTGGCTAAGGTGTATGCAAACTTCCGACTTCAACTGTATGTTACAGAGGGCTGTGGAGGAGCTATGGTGTTTGATGGTGTGTTTATGAGTTTCTCAGCAGCTATCTGACTATGTGTGACTGTTTCTCCCTCCAGAGGGCCGTGCGTGTGCTGCAGTGTTTGACTGTAAGTTCATCGAGACGTCAGCAGCGATGCAACACAATGTCTGGCCAGCCTTCCATGGCATTGTACAGCAGCTACGACTACGCAGAGACACCAAGGAGAACAACGACCGCCGCAGACACACACACTCACACACACGCCGCGACAGCATACCCAAAAAGGCCAAACGCTTCCTGGACAAGATGGTGGCCAAGAACAATGCCAACGTCGCATTCCGCCTGAAGTCCAAATCCTGCCATGACCTTTCAGTGCTCTAAGACCCAGGACACACACACAACCCCACCCCTACTGCAGTCTACATTAGACTGACCCCTCAAAACTGTCGCCCCATTCGCCAGCCTCTGTGACGGTCTGGAGAATCAACCAATGGACATGCAGTGTTCTGACAATCTCAGCCGATAGAGTGATTGAAAAAGTAAAAGAGAGAGGTGCTAGATAATTAGTGATCTCTAATCCTTTTAGGATCCCTCACTGAGACTCTCTCCTCTATCATCTCTTGTTCTCTCTCCCAAGTGCTTTAACTAGGTTATCCGGACAATTTGAAGCCTGATAACAAGGTGTTTGTATGTCCGTGGTTTTGTACATAGTCCTATCTGTCCGATTGAGATAACTGACAATCTGCACTGCTCATCTTGTGTATGTTTTGCTGTGTGTGGATATTTTCCGTTGGTTTTGTTTAGCAGTGGAATAAAATCCATCTTTTCTTTAAAATGTCATAATGTTCACTTGTCTTTGTCTTGCTTGACTCCAATAACATCACACACACAAACATGCTATTGGAACATGACTCAGCAGGTGACACAGAGCAGTTATCCTCCCCTCAGAGGTAATGTGTGTGTGTGTGTGTGTGTGTGTGTGTGTGTGTGTGTGTGTGTGTGTGTGTGTGTGTGTGTGTGTGTGTGTGTGTGTGTGTGTGTGTGTGTGTGTGTGTGTGTGTGTGTGTGTGTGTGTGTGTGTGTGTGTGTGTAGGTGGGTGTGTGTGTAGGTGGGTGTGTGTGTAGGTGGGTGTGTGTTCCCACCAGGATGATTGGCACTGACCCCCTAGAGACCTGGGATTGGGGCCAGGGCAGTAGCGTGTGTGAGAGAGGGATAATTCGGCTACCTTCAGCCAGAGTGGGAATGAGAGAGCCATGTCTGGATTAAAGACTGACTGGAGAGGGCTGCCTTTAGAAACACTCCTTCAATTCATGAAGGGGAACTGGACACACAGATGTGTCTTGTACAGTGGCATCTCAGATTGTGAGAAGTGAGTGAGTTGTCAAGGTAACATCCTGGAGGAGGAGTCAAGAACCAGGAAGTGGTTAGATAGAAGTCTGATTCAATTGTGTTTGTCTATCTGTGTGTGTGTGTCAGGGGCATAGGCATGGGTGGGCTCGGGTGGACACAGGCCCATTCACTGGGGAGACAGGCCCTGCCAGGTCCACCCATTTAGATTGAGCAAAAACAAAAAAATGTAGGCCTATCCACAAATTAATTTCTGGCTATTCCCCTGGTGTACGTGTATGTGTGCATGCGTGTGTATTTGCGTTCCTTATCTCAGAGAAAAGGTAGATTAGGTTGATATCCTAATCTTGTTTCAGTACTTTAACACTGATTGATCAAAGTAGATAATTATCGATTATGGATCACCTACTGAACAAGTCAGCAGGGAGATGAATACCTTCGTCCTCATCATCATCATCATTGAAGGGTTTGCAGGATGGCAGCACTATTACTGACCAATCTTTCATGGAGGGACAGAGAACTACAGAGATATGGGTTTGTGGTTATACATTTGGGTAATTCTCAACTAACCACATGGTACCTTTAGTTTAGACCAGTGGTTTTGAACTTTTATATATATATTTTTATTTTACCTTTATTTAACTAGGCAAGTCAGTTAAGAACAAATTCTTATTTACAATGACGGCCTACCCCGGCCAAACCCAGATGACGCTGGGTCAATTGTGCTCCGCCCTGTGCGACTCCCAATCACGGCCGGAGGTGCTGCAGCCTGGAGCCTTTTGAATCTTCTTGTGATGCTAAGTGCACAACACCAAGTCAGCTTCTGTAAATATAACCAGGTCACCTGGCCTGTCTGACTATTTGGGGTACAGTTCCTTATTCCACCAATCAGCACACTGTATCAGTTCATTATTACAGGGGACCTATCAGAGGTGTGTGTCTGTGTGAGAAGCAGTCATATCTGTGTCTCAGCTAAGCTCCTCTAAACAGCTTACTACTAGACATTCTCAGACAGGAAGCAGTCATATCTGTGTCTCAGCTAAGCTCCTCTAAACAGCTTACTACTAGACATTCTCAGACAGGAAGCAGTCATATCTGTGTCTCAGCTAAGCTCCTCTAAACAGCTTACTACTAGACATTCTCAGACAGGAAGCAGTCATATCTGTGTCTCAGCTAAGCTCTTCTAAACAGCTTACTACTAGACATTCTCAGACAGGAAGCAGTCATATCTGTGTTTCAGCTAAGCTCCTCTAAACAGCTTACTACTAGACATTCTCAGAAAGGAAGCAGTCATATCTGTGTCTCAGCTAAGCTCCTCTAAACAGCTTACTAGTAGACATTCTCAGAAAGGAAGCAGTCATATCTGTGTTTCAGCTAAGCTCCTCTAAACAGCTTACTACTAGACATTCCCAGACAGGAAGCAGTTCATAAAGTTAAAGGTTAAAGTCTGCTTTGAATGAGAATCTTTTCCAGTCCTTTGTAATCCCCACCTCCACCCTTACAGATTGTTCAGTCTGCCGGCTGGTTTTGACTGTGCGGTGATGAGTCCAGTAGCCAGTTGTATGGTTCTACAGAGATGAGCCTTTAGCTTGTAGTAACAGTAAGAACTCTAATAGGGGCTTAGCACTGAATATTCATACATACATTACAACCTACAGTACTTTGGTTCCTGTGTCCTGTTCATGGTTGCCATTCTGTGACGATCATGTTATATTATACTATAATAATGTTATATTAATTTATTACACCCCTTAGTTACACTCACTTCTCCTGTCCCCCTGTTTCTCTATTGGCTCGGCCTGTTGTAGGGGCGGGGAGATTAGACAATGAATAGGTTCAATAAAGTATTGCTGAGTTAACGTTTGACCAGGCTGGATGGGGCAGTAGTGATCACACTACAGTCGAAGGAGTGAAACAGGAACTCTTAAGTAAGGTATGTCTCTTCCTCTCTCACTCTTTCTATCCCTATATCTTTCTCTCTCTCTCTTTCTCTGTCTTTTTCTGTCATGAATGTTGAGTTGAAGCCTGTATCTATATATTGGTTACTTCTGTTTTCTATATGCGTGTTTAATATTGAGCATTTTCCATTAGGGGAGTGTGTTGTGATCTTGACTTGACTTTGCCAGGGCCTGTGTGTATATATGGCATCTTGAAGTCTGTTATTGAGCACCATTGTCCTGGGGCCACTGTGGCCTCTGGGCTCTGGTTTCTGGGTCAGACACAGGGGCCTGGGTTTGATCAGTCTGGTCTGGTTTGGTCTGGTCTTGGGGGCAGAAAGACACTAAAGGTCACTCAGTGTCGGCCTTCTAGAGACAGGCCTACATCAGGCCTCACACAAAGTTAGAAAAATGCATTCTGCAGGTTGAGATTCATCTGTTTTTATAAAGGAGACATGTCCCAACATGTCAGAGTAGTGTGTTTCCTTTAGTCCTCCATTTGGTGCTTGTCTGGAAGTGCTGGTTTGCTGTGTTCTGATCCCCATGTGTTGAGCATGATTAGTTCTGGCGATTCTGGCGTGTGTCAGTCAGCCAGTCAGCAGGGACAGAACTCCTGGTGACACAGAGAGTGCAGAGAGCCAGCGGGAGAGAGATGTAACAGGTGACTAACGGAAGACAATTTGTGTTTTAGGAGAAGGTCGTAGGAAAGGTCATAGCAGTAGGTAGATAGTGAGACAGGTAATGGAAGTTCTATGTAAGCACCGCAGGCGGCTGGTGGAACCTTAGTAGGGGAGGACAGGCTCATAGTAATGGCTGGCATGGAATAAAGGGAATGGTATCGAACACGTTAAACACATGGTTTCTATGTGTTTGATACCATTCACTCCATTCCAGCCATTACTATGAGTCATCCTCCCCTCAGCAGCCATCTGAGGTAGGGGAAGTGAAAAGAGTGTCAGGTGGAGCCTATCGTGCTGTGAGCGAAGCAAAGGTCATCTGCAGCGGCAAGCCTCAAAGTCACATTCACACTCTTAATGTCCCCCTATCACCTCTCTCTGCCCTCTGCAAGACTGGTCATACACATAGACTCACACGTACTGGACACACTATAGACTCACATGTACTGGACACACTATAGACTCACATGTACTGGACACACTATAGACTCACATGTACTGGACACACTATAGACTCACATGTACTGGACACACAATAGACTCACATGTACTGGACACACTGTAGACTCACATGTACTGGACACACTATAGACTCACATGTACTGGACACACTATAGACTCACATGTACTGGACACACTATAGACTCACATGTACTGGACACACTATAGACTCACATGTACTGGACACACTATAGACTCACATGTCCTGGACACACTATAGACTCACATGTACTGGACACACTATAGACTCACATGTACTGGACACACTATAGACTCACATGTACTGGACACACTATAGACTCACATGTACTGGACACACTATAGACTCACATGTACTGGACACACAATAGACTCACATGTACTGGACACACTGTAGACTCACATGTACTGGACACACTATAGACTCACATGTACTGGACACACTATAGACTCACATGTACTGGACACACTATAGACTCACTTGTACTGGACACACTATAGACTCACATGTACTGGACACACTATAGACTCATGTACTGGACACACTATAGACTCACATGTACTGGACACACTATAGACTCACATGTACTGGACACTCTATAGACTCACATGTACTGGACACACTATAGACTCATGTGTACCATGTGTACTGGACACACTATAGACTCACGTGTACTGGACACACTATAGACTCACTTGTACTGGACACACTATAGACTCACATGTACTGGACACACTATAGACTCACATGTACTGGACACACTATAGACTCACATGTACTGGACACACTGTAGACTCACATGTACTGGACACACTATAGACTCACATGTACTGGACACACTATAGACTCACATGTACTGGACACACTATAGACTCACATGTACTGGACACACTATAGACTCACATGTACTGGACACACTATAGACTCACATGTCCTGGACACACTATAGACTCACATGTACTGGACACACTATAGACTCACATGTACTGGACACACTATAGACTCACATGTACTGGACACACTATAGACTCACATGTACTGGACACACTATAGACTCACATGTACTGGACACACAATAGACTCACATGTACTGGACACACTGTAGACTCACATGTACTGGACACACTATAGACTCACATGTACTGGACACACTATAGACTCACATGTACTGGACACACAATAGACTCACTCGTACTGGACACACTATAGACTCACATGTACTGGACACACTATAGACTCATGTACTGGACACACTATAGACTCACATGTACTGGACACACTATAGACTCACATGTACTGGACACTCTATAGACTCACATGTACTGGACACACTATAGACTCATGTGTACCATGTGTACTGGACACACTATAGACTCACGTGTACTGGACACACTATAGACTCACTTGTACTGGACACACTATAGACTCACATGTACTGGACACACTATAGACTCACATGTACTGGACACACTATAGACTCACATGTACTGGACACACTATAGACTCACAAGTACTGGACACACTATAGACTCACAAGTACTGGACACACTATAGACTCACATGTACTGGACACACTATAGACTCACATGTACTGGACACACTATAGACTCACGTGTTCTGGACACACTATAGACTCACTTGTACTGGACACACTATAGACTCACATGTACTGGACACACTATAGACTCACATGTACTGGACACACTATAGACTCATGTACTGGACACACTATAGACTCACAAGTACTGGACACACTATAGACTCACAAGTACTGGACACACTATAGACTCACATGTACTGGACACACTATAGACTCATGTACTGGACACACTATAGACTCACAAGTACTGGACACACTATAGACTCACAAGTACTGGACACACTATAGACTCACATGTACTGGACACACTATAGACTCATGTACTGGACACACTATAGACTCACAAGTACTGGGCACACTATAGACTCACAAGTACTGGACACACTATAGACTCACATGTACTGGACACACTATAGACTCACTCGTACTGGACACACTATAGACTCACATGTACTGGACACACTATAGACTCACATGTACTGGACACACTATAGACTCACATGTACTGGACACACTATAGACTCATGTACTGGACACACTATAGACTCACATGTACTGGACACACTGACACAGACAGAGAAACAGGTAAAACACACTGACACAGACAGAGAAACAGGTAAAACACACTGACACAGACAGAGAAACAGGTAAAACACACAGTACAGATGCACATCCTGTTGAGGTATAATATATCTACTCTGTTGTCGTTGTACATAACAGAATGTCCTGTAGCCTGTCATGAAGACGTGTACATAACAGAATGTCCTGTAGCCTGTCATGAAGACGTGTACATAACAGAATGTCCTGTAGCCTGTCATGGAGACGTGTACATAACAGAATGTCCTGTAGCCTGTCATGGAGACGTGTACATAACAGAATGTCCTGTAGCCTGCCATGGAGACGTGTACATAACAGAATGTCCTGTAGCCTGTCATGGAGACGTGTACATAACAGAATGTCCTGTAGCCTGTCATGGAGACGTGTACATAACAGAATGTCCTGTAGCCTGTCATGGAGACGTGTACATAACAGAATGTCCTGTAGCCTGTCATGGAGACGTGTACATAACAGAATGTCCTGTAGCCTGTCATGGAGACGTGTACATAACAGAATGTCCTGTAGCCTGTCATGGAGACGTGTACATAACAGAATGTCCTGTAGCCTGTCATGGAGACGTGTACATAACAGAATGTCCTGTAGCCTGTCATGAAGACGTGTACATAACAGAATGTCCTGTAGCCTGTCATGGAGACGTGTACATAACAGAATGTCCTGTAGCCTGTCATGGAGACGTGTACATAACAGAATGTCCTGTAGCCTGTCATGGATACGTGTACATAACAGAATGTCCTGTAGCCTGTCATGGAGACGTGTACATAACAGAATGTCCTGTAGCCTGTCATGAAGACGTGTACATAACAGAATGTCCTGTAGCCTGTCATGGAGACGTGTACATCCTGTAGCCTGAAATGGAGATGTGCACATAACAGAATGTCCTGTAACCTGTCATGGAGACGTGTTAGTCATTTAGCAGACTCTATTATTCAGAATGACTTACAATAAGTGCGTTCATCTTAAGACACTGTAGCTAGGTGAGACAACAACACATCACAATGGTATCAGGTACATTTTCCCTCAACAAAGTATGTATCAGAAAAGTCTGTGCTAGTGGAGAAAGAGAAATGCCTTTTTTGTGGTGGGCTTTCAGATGTTTTCGAAAGATGGGCAGGGACTCTGTTGTATATATACAGTTCAAGTCGGAGGTTTACATACACCTTAGCCAAATACATTTAAACTCAGTTTTTCACAATTCCTGGCATTTAATCCTAGTAAAAAGTCCCTGTCTTAGGTCAGTTAAGATCACCACTTTATTTAAAATTTGTGAAATGTCAGAATAATAGTAGAGAGAATTATTTATTTCAGCTTTTATTTCTTTCATCACATTCCCAGTGGGTCAGAAGTTTACATACACTCAATTAGTATTTGGTAGCATTGCCTTTAAATTGTTTAACTTGGGTCAAACATTTTGGGTAGCCTTCCACAAGCTTCCCACAATAAGTTGGGTGAATTTTGGCCCATTCATCCTGACAGAGCTGGTGTAACTGAGTCAGGTTTGTAGGCCTCCTTGCTTGCACACGCTTTTCAGTTCTGCCCACACATTTTCTATGGGATTGAGGTCAGGGTTTTGTGATGGCCACTCCAATACCTTGACTTTGTTGTCCTTAAGCCATGTTGCCACAACTTTGGAAGTATGCTTGGGGTCATTGTCCATTTGGGAGACCCATTTGCGTCCAAGCTTTAACTTCCTTACTGATGTCTTGAGATGTTGCTTCAATATAGCCACATAATTTTCTTCCCTCATGATGCCATCTATTTTGTGAAGTGCACCAGTCCCTCCTGCAGCAAAGCACCCCCACAACATGATGCTGCCACCCCCGTGCTTCACTGTTTGGATGGTGTTCTTCGGCTTGCAAACCTCCCCCTTTTTCCTCCAAACATAACGATGGTCATTATGGCCAAACAGTTCCATTTTTGTTTCAGCAGACCAGAGGACCTTTCTCCAAAAAGTATGATCTTTGTCCCCATGTGCAGTTGCAAACCGTAGTCTGGCTTTTTTATGGCCGTTCCTTGCTGAGCGGCCTTTCAGGTTATGTCAATATATGACTCGTTTTAAAGTGGATATAGATACGTTCGTACCTGTTTCCTCCAGTATCTTCACAAGGTCCTTTGCTGTTGTGCTGGGATTGATTTGCACCAAAGTACGTTAATCTCTAGGAGACAGAACGCGTCCTTCCTGAGCGGTATGACGGCTGTGTGGTCCCATGGTGTTCATACTTGCGTACTATTGGTTGTACAGATGAATGTGGTAACTTCAGGCATATGGAAATTGCTCCCAAGGATGAACCAGACTTGTGGAGGTCTGCAATTTTTTTTCTGAGGTCTTGGCGGATTTCTTTTCATTTCCCCATGATGTCAAGCAAAGAGGCACCGAGTTTGAAGGTAGGCCTTGAAATACATCCACAGGTACACCTCCAATTGACTTATGTCATTATGTCAATTAGCCTATCAGAAGCTTCTAAAGCCATGACATCATTTTCAGGAATGTTCCAAACTATTTAAAGGCACAGTCAACTTAGTCTGTGTGAATTTCTGACCAACTGGAATTGTGATACAATGAATTATAAGTGAAATATTCTGTCTGTAAACTTGTGTCACTATAGTTTGTTTGTGGAGTGGTTGAAAAAATAGTTTTAATGACTCCAACCTAAGTGTATGTAAACTTCCGACTTCAACTGTATATAGACAGGGCCTTCGGAAAGTATTCAGACTCATTGACTTTTCCACATGTTGTTACGTTACAGCCTTATTCTAAAATAGATTAAAGAAATGTTTTTCCTCATCAATCTACACACAATACCCCATAATGACAAAAACAGTTTTTTAGAAATGTTTGCACATGTATAAAGAAATTCAAAACAGAAATACCTTATTTACATAAGCATTCCAGACCCTTTTCTATGAGACTCGAATTTAAGCATCCTGTTTCCATTGACCATCTTTGAGATGTTTCTACCTGTGGTAAATTACATTGATTTGACCTGATTTGGAAAGGCACACACCTGTCTATAAAAGTTCCCACAGTTGACAGTGCATGTCAGAGCAAAAACCAAGCCATGAGTTCGAAAGAAATGACCGTAGAGCTCTGAGTCAGAATTGTGCCGAGGCACAGATCTGGGGAAGGGTACCAAAAAATGTCTGCAGCATTGAAGGTCCCCAATAACACAGTGGCCTCCATCGTTCTTAAATGGAAGAAGTTTAGAACCACAAAGACTCTTCCTAGAGCTGGTCACCTAGCCAAACTGAGCATTCGGGGGAGAAGGGCCTTGGTCAGGGAGGTGACCAAGAATCCGATTGTCACTCTCGCAGTGCTCTGGAGGTCCTCTGTGGAGATGGGAGTAATGTCCAGAAGGACAACCATCTCTGCAGCACTCCACCAATCAGGCCTTTATGGTAGAGTGGCCAAGCAGATGCCACTCTTCAGTTAAAGGCACATGACATCCCGCTTGGAGTTTGCCAAAAGGCACCTAAAGGACTCTCAGACCATGAGAAACAAGATTATCTGGTCTGATGAAACCTAGATTTGGCCTAAATGCCAAGCGTCATGTCTGGAGGAAACCTGGCACAATCCCTACGGTCAAGCTTGGTGGTGGCAGCATCATGCTGTGGGGATGTTTATCAGCGGCAGGGACTGGGAGACTAGTCAGGATCGAGGCAAAGATGAATGGAGCAAAGGACAGAGAGATCCTTGATGAAAACCTGCTCCAGAGCTTTCAGGACCTCAGACTGGGGCGAAGGTTCACCTTCCAACAGGACAACAACCCTGAGCACATAGGCAACACAATGCAGGAGTGGCTTCAGGACAAGTCTCTGAATGTCCTTGAGTGGCCCAGCCAGAGCCAGAGGACTTGAACCCGATTGAACTTCTCTGGAGAGACCTGAAAATAGCTGTGTAGTGACACTCCCCATCCAACCTAACAGAGCTTGAGAGGATCTGCAGAGAAGAATGGGAGAAACTCTCAAAATACAAGTGTGCAAAGCTTGTAGCGTCACACCCAAGAAGACTCGAGGCTGTAATCGCTGCCAAAGATGCTTCAACAAAGTACTGAGTAAAGGGTCTGAATACTTATGTAAATGTGATATTTCAGTTTTATATTTGTAGTAAATTAGCTAAATGTTCTAAAAACCTGTTTCTGCTTTGTCATTATGTTTTTGTCTCTCTATGACTGTGCTGCTGTTGAGGCAAGGAGGAGCTCACAGACGGACACTATTCCAATCTACAGTATTACACACACACCTTCAGAGTGGTTTTACTCTCTCTGTTCACCTGCCCTAAACTGTTATATCAGGCTCTGAGGTCACTGTCAGGTCATGGGGGAGTCCGACACCTGAGTGACCTTTCACTAACAAATTAGTCACGTCTTGAGGGGGAGGGGGGTGGTGGTCATCCAGTCATCTTCAAAAGGGAATACTTCCTCTAGATAGCCTAGCTACCTGTCCCCTCTCTGCCCCTAGAGCTTAAAACTCCCATGTATGGTCAGTCATGGCTGCCGCTGGCTCAGATTTTCTGTTTCTAACCAGGAGGCGGGGCTTTCTTGTTGAGTGGGAGGAGTCCTGCACATGAAGGCCATTGACTTCCCCATCAGCTCAAAGTCTGTCTTGAGTGAGAGAGAGATAGTGTGGCACTGGCAGGGGACAGTTGGACTACAGTACACTCCCTTAGTGGATCCCTGTTCGTGATACTAAGAGAGAGATAGTGTGGTCCCGGCAGGGGACAGTTGGACTACAGTACACTCCCTTAGTGGATCCCTGTTACTGATACTAAGAGAGAGAGATAGTGTGGTCCTGGCAGGGGACAGTTGGACTACAGTACACTCCCTTAGTGGATCCCTGTTACTGATACTAAGAGAGAGAGATAGTGTGGTCCCGGCAGGGGACAGTTGGACTACAGTACACTCCCTTAGTGGATCCCTGTTACTGATACTAAGAGAGAGATAGTGTGGTCCCGGCAGGGGACAGTTGGACTACAGTACACTCCCTTAGTGGATCCCTGTTAGTGATACTAAGAGAGAGAGATAGTGTGGTCCTGGCAGGGGACAGTTGGACTACAGTACACTCCCTTAGTGGATCCCTGTTACTGATACTAAGAGAGAGAGATAGTGTGGTCCCGGCAGGGGACAGTTGGACTACAGTACACTCCCTTAGTGGATCCCTGTTACTGATACTAAGAGAGAGAGATAGTGTGGTCCTGGCAGGGGACAGTTGGACTACAGTACACTCCCTTAGTGGATCCCTGTTACTGATACTAAGAGAGAGAGATAGTGTGGTCCTGGCAGGGGACAGTTGGACTACAGTACACTCCCTTAGTGGATCCCTGTTAGTGATACTAAGAGAGAGAGATAGTGTGGTCCCGGCAGGGGACAATTGGACTACAGTACACTCCTTTAGTGGATCCCTGTTACTGATACTAAGATAGAGCCTGTTTGTCCTTGACTCTAGTCCTTCAGGTGAATTAGTAACAGACCAGGGAATGTGCTGAAATACGAACCACTGGTGGATCACTACACACACACACACACACACACACACACACACACACACACACACACACACACACACACACACACACACACACACACACACACACACACACACACACACACACACACACACACACACACACACACACACACACACACACACACACACACACACACACACACACACACACACACACACCTAGACCAGGGTTTCCTTAACTTGGTCCTGGGCCCCTCCCTGGTTGCACGTTGTGGTTGTTGACATAGCACTACACAGCTGATTCAAATAACCAACTCATCATCAAGCTTTGATGATGTTTCCCAAACTCTCATCTTCACATGACAATGTTACACTAACACAAACAAAGGACCAACCCTATTCAGGAACCAAATCCTAGAGGATGGGTTGGTGCACTGTAGTCAGAGTGCCAGGGAGGAAAAACAAAACGTGCACCCAGGGGGGGGTGTCTCATTGACAAAGGGCTTATTACAGTCTACCTCTGTGTATTTTAATCCTCCTCCACCCCATCCTCTCCCTCTCCTCTTCTTCCACTTCTCTCAGAGTCTCATCCCTGAAGCTCATCATGGCACATCCCACAATGCACCTGCTGCTGCTCAGCCTCCTCATCGCCACCGTGAGTTCACTCCAACCTCAAATATTTTGTGTATTACTCTACAAACATGACCTCCTACGTTGATATTTGACTGTCACTGTTTGAGGAGTGAGACTTCTCTGGGTTCTGTTCCGGTTTGTTTCTGCAAGGTGAGCTTTGGCTCTGGTTGGCTTGGAAACGAGCCACAGGGCTCTGTGACTTATTAGCGTTACTGAAAGATTGAATGAAGGACGCACAGGCTCATGCAGGCCAGACAGTCTCCTTCAGTGGAAATCTGTAGAGTCGGTCAATGAGTAACTGTCCTTCTGCAAGGAGAGAGAGAACGTCTAGCCCATTCTGTAGTGTTTTGTCCTTGAGAACACCAAGGGTTTTACATTTTCATTACAGCCCAATACTGGCACACCGGATTCAACTAATCAAGGTGTTCATTTATAGTTGAGTGATTGAATGAGGAGTGCAAGTACTGGGCTGGTGCAAAAATGTGCAACTCCGGAGCTTTTCAACGACTGGAGTCCAGGAACACTGGTCTACTGTATATTCATCACGTGTTGTGATAGGCTGCTGGGAAAGGCCTGGAGAAGGGACCACTGGAGAACAAGGTTCTAGACGTACCAGAGGGGACACCTGTACCCTACGCCCTCTACCAGGTAACACACACACACACACACACACACACACACACACACACACACACACACACACACACACACACACACACACACACACACACACACACACACACACACACACACACACACACACACACACACACACACACACACACACACACACACACACACACACACACACCTGTCCCCTTCATTTCTGGTCTTTGTTTGGAACTCCGTCTGCAGTTCCAAACGTCCCACGTCGAGGTTGATGGGTTCAGATTGACAGGAGAGACTGAAGCAAAGATCAGCATCTCAGAGGACGGCTGGCTCTACCTGGAACAAACCCTGGACTGGGCCCACACACAGACACATACTCTGGAGGTGACACACACACACACAAACACACACAAACACACACTGACACACATACACACACACACACACTGTAGAAGTTAACACACACACACTGTAGAAGTTAACACACACACACACACTGTAGAAGTTAACACACACACACCCACACACTGTAGAAGTTAACACAGACACACACTGTAGAAGCTAAAAAAACACACACAGACAGCCACTATAGTAGTTAACATACACAGACCACACACTATAGTAGTTAACATACACAGACCACACACTATAGTAGTTAACATACACAGACCACACAATGTAGTAATTAACATACACAGACCACACACTATAGTAGTTAACATACACAGACCACACAATGTAGTAGTTAACATACACAGACCACACAATGTAGTATGTAACATACACAGACCACACACTATAGTAGTTAACATACACAGACCACATAATGTAGTAGTTAACATACACAGACCCCACACTATAGTAGTTAACATACACAGACTACACACTATAGTAGTTAACATACACAGACTACACACTATAGTAGTTAACATACACAGACCCCACACTATAGTAGTTAACATACACAGACTACACACTATAGTAGTTAACATACACAGACTACACACTATAGTAGTTAACATACACAGACTACACACTATAGTAGTTAACATACACAGACCACATAATGTAGTAGTTAACATACACAGACCACATAATGTAGTAGTTAACATACACAGACCACACACTATAGTAGTTAACATATACAGACCACACACTATAGTAGTTAACATACACAGACCCCACACTATAGTAGTTAACATACACAGACTACACACTATAGTAGTTAACATACACAGACTACACACTATAGTAGTTAACATACACAGACCACATAATGTAGTAGTTAACATACACAGACCACATAATGTAGTAGTTAACATACACAGACTACACACTATAGTAGTTAACATACACAGACCACATAATGTAGTAGTTAACATACACAGACCCCACACTATAGTAGTTAACATACACAGACTACACACTATAGTAGTTAACATACACAGACCCCACACTATAGTAGTTAACATACACAGACTACACACTATAGTAGTTAACATACACAGACTACACACTATAGTAGTTAACATACACAGACCCCACACTATAGTAGTTAACATACACAGACTACACACTATAGTAGTTAACATACACAGACTACACACTATAGTAGTTAACATACACAGACTACACACTATAGTAGTTAACATACACAGACCACATAATGTAGTAGTTAACATACACAGACCACATAATGTAGTAGTTAACATACACAGACCACACACTATAGTAGTTAACATATACAGACCACACACTATAGTAGTTAACATACACAGACCCCACACTATAGTAGTTAACATACACAGACTACACACTATAGTAGTTAACATACACAGACTACACACTATAGTAGTTAACATACACAGACCACATAATGTAGTAGTTAACATACACAGACCACATAATGTAGTAGTTAACATACACAGACTACACACTATAGTAGTTAACATACACAGACCACATAATGTAGTAGTTAACATACACAGACCACACAATGTAGTAGTTAACATACACAGACTACACACTATAGTAGTTAACATACACAGACCCCACACTATAGTAGTTAACATACACAGACTACACACTATAGTAGTTAACATACACAGACCACATAATGTAGTAGTTAACATACACAGACTACACACTATAGTAGTTAACATACACAGACTACACACTATAGTAGTTAACATACACAGACTACACACTATAGTAGTTAACATACACAGACTACACACTATAGTAGTTAACATACACAGACCACACACTATAGTAGTTAACATACACAGACCCCACACTATAGTAGTTAACATACACAGACCACACAATGTAGTATGTAACATACACAGACCACACACTATAGTAGTTAACATACACAGACCACACAATGTAGTAGTTAACATACACAGACCACATAATGTAGTAGTTAACATACACAGACTACACACTATAGTAGTTAACATACACAGACTACACACTATAGTAGTTAACATACACAGACTACACACTATAGTAGTTAACATACACAGACCACACACTATAGTAGTTAACATACACAGACTACACACTATAGTAGTTAACATACACAGACTACACACTATAGTAGTTAACATACACAGACCACACACTATAGTAGTTAACATACACAGACTACACACTATAGTAGTTAACATACACAGACCCCACACTATAGTAGTTAACATACACAGACCACACAATGTAGTATGTAACATACACAGACCACACACTATAGTAGTTAACATACACAGACCACACAATGTAGTAGTTAACATACACAGACCCCACACTATAGTAGTTAACATACACAGACCACACACTATAGTAGTTAACATATACAGACCACACACTATAGTAGTTAACATACACAGACCACACACTATAGTAGTTAACATACACAGACCACACACTATAGTAGTTAACATACACAGACCACACAATGTAGTAGTTAACATACACAGACCCCACACTATAGTAGTTAACATACACAGACCACACACTATAGTAGTTAACATACACAGACCCCACACTATAGTAGTTAACATACACAGACCACACAATGTAGTATGTAACATACACAGACCACACACTATAGTAGTTAACATACACAGACCACACACTATAGTAGTTAACATACACAGACCACACACTATAGTAGTTAACATATACAGACCACACACTATAGTAGTTAACATATACAGACCACACACTATAGTAGTTAACATACACAGACCACACACTATAGTAGTTAACATACACAGACCCCACACTATAGTAGTTAACATACACAGACCACACACTATAGTAGTTAACATACACAGACCACACAATGTAGTAATTAACATACACAGACCACACACTATAGTAGTTAACATACACAGACCACACAATGTAGTAGTTAACATACACAGACCACACAATGTAGTAGTTAACATACACAGATCACACACTATAGTAGTTAACATACACAGACCACACAATGTAGTAATTAACATACACAGACCACACAATGTAGTAGTTAACATACACAGATCACACACTATAGTAGTTAACATACACAGACCACACAATGTAGTAATTAACATACACAGACCACACAATGTAGTAGTTAACATACACAGACCACACAATGTAGTAGTTAACATACACAGATCACACACTATAGTAGTTAACATACACAGACCACACAATGTAGTAGTTAACATACACAGATCACACACTATAGTAGTTAACATACACAGACCACACACTATAGTAGTTAATACAAGTGATACAAGTTAGTATTTGAGTGAACCCAGAGTCTCTGCTGGCACTGCAGTACAGCAGCCTTAACCACTGCGCCACCCGGGAGGCCATAACCTTAACAATTCTGACTTAATACTTAACCTTAAACACATTCAAATTTGACATTTGGAACAACTTCAAAATGTGACGTTTGAGAAACATGGATGAACGTCTAATTCTGATGTGAGACTGTGAGAGCTGGTAGGACACACACACAGACATACACACACTGTCGATTCACAGATCTGACAAGTACCTGCATGCACACACATACACAATGTCATTTAGTATAGACCCACACACACATCCCAGCTTCATGTTGTTGTTGTTGTTGTAGCTGGAGGCCTTAGTGGGTTCGGAACCAGTAGAAGGTCCAGTCATCATCACCATCAACGTGTTGGATGTCAACAACCACGCCCCGTCCTTCAACCAGACTGACTACATCGGCATCGTCAAGGAACGTACCCCCGCAGGTCTGTCTGCCTGTCACTCTGTCTGTCACTCTGTGTGACTGACTGTCTGTCACTCTGTCTGACTGACTGTCTGTCTCTCCGTCTGTTTGTCTGTCTGTGTGTGTGTTCATTATGTGGGTGTGTGTGTTGTAGGTGTTCCATTTGCGCGTGTGTTTGCTACTGACCTGGACGACCCAGAGTCTCCCAACGCCCATCTGAGTTACACCTTGGTCTCCCAGATCCCCAACAGAGACAACACCCTGTTCTTCGAGATCAACAGCAACACAGGAGAGATTTCTACTACTGCCGAGGGTAACACACACACACACACACACACACACACACACACACACACACACACACACACACACACACACACACACACACACACACACACACACACACACACACACACACACACACACACACACACACACACACACACACACACACACACACACACACACACACACACACACACACTCCCGGAGATCCTCAAAGTGCACACACATAGATCATCCCAGAAGTTGTGGTCTCTAATCTCATCCTGTATGAGTGCTAATCTGTGAGTTATGCATCCTTTAATCTCACACCAGCCCAGATCACCACACCTCAACTCTCATGCTCCAGATTAACACATCAGATTAACACATGCTTGGTGTCAGATTGACCACGTGATTATGTTACTGATTACAGCTGTGTGTGTGTGTGTGTGTGTGTGTGTGTGTGTGTGTGTGTGTGTGTGTGTGTGTGTGTGTGTGTGTGTGTGTGTGTGTGTGTGTGTGTGTGTGTGTGTGTGTGTGTGTGTGTGTGTGTGTGTGTGTGTGTGTGTGTGTGAGTGTGTGTGTGTGTGTGTGTGTGTGTGTGTGTGTGTGTGTGTGTGTGTGTGTGTGTGTGTGTGTGTGTGTGTGTGTGTGTGTGTGTGTGTGTGTGTGTGTGTGTGTGTGTGTGTTCCTGCAGGAGAGCGTCTGCTGAAGGCCAGAGAAAGTGTTATTCATTCCAGAGGAGGGGACTTCAGTGATTCTCTGAAGAAGAGGTTTGATGACTACTGCACCCCCACAGGGGACATCCCTTATGAACTCAACCCCTTCTACAGCTGTGTGCAGAGAGCAGGTCAGTGTGTACTTCACCATATTTACTTGTAGTTTAAGATGAAACTATAAAATCACTATTGTCAGGTAGACATGACCAAGATGGTCCAAATAGATAGATGATTGAGCCCATAGCAGACCACAAGGGGGGCGGATAAAGAGAAAAAGAGGAGGGCATTTCAGAGAGGATGCAAATAGAGCAGAGCACATGCAGACACTTGGAAACATGTCAGGCAGAGAGAGAGAGAGGGGGGGATAAAGAGAGAGTGAGGGATAGAGACAGAGGCATAGAGAGCGAGGGATAGATAGATTCATTCAAGTGATTAAAGCTGATTATGAGGTTAATGGTGTGATTGAGAGGCTGCTGAACAGAACCTCCTCTACATAATGTTGTTGAGTTCAGCTGTGGCCACTGGCCAGAGCAGCCTGACCTCTCACCTCTGACCCCTGTGTTGTCACACAGAGAGCCCCGAGGTCATGCTCAGATATTCCTGTATAGTACACTACTACTAGTACACTACTTTTGTCCAGGGCCCTACGTTTGGCCAGTTCCTCCATAGACATACAGGGCGACAGTCAAACACAGTGTACCATATGGGAAATAAGGAATCATTTGGGCCTGTCTTCTTCGGTGGTGCCTGTGTATTGACTGTGAATGGTCCTGTTACTTCCTCTGTGGTTGTAGAGTCTCGGAGGCTGAACCCTCTGGAAGACCCAGACTTCACTCTGATTGTTCGTGTGGAGGACATGGGTGGGGAGTCAGTGAGCGCTCTCAACGGTAACACGAGGGTTAAAATTGTCGTGCAGGAGAACCTGTGGGTCAATCCTGGACCGATCAACCTCAGAGAACAGTTGAAAGGGATATACCCCATGCCCATCGGCAAGGTACGGCAGGGGTGGAAATCACACTCACACAATCACTATAGGTGCCCCAGTACTAAGGAAACACTAAGGACCTAAAGGAGACAGTTTAGAAAACACTAAGAACCTAAAGGAGACAGTTTAGAAAACACTAAGAACCTAAAGGAGACTGTTTAGAAAACACTAAGAACCTAAAGGAGACTGTTTAGAAAACACTAAGGACCTAAAGAGACTGTTTAGAAAACAGTAAGAACCTAAAGAGACTGTTTAGAAAACACTAAGGACATAAAGAGACTGTTTAGAAAACAGTAAGAACCTAAAGAGACTGTTTAGAAAACACCAAGGACCTAAAGAGACTGTATAGAAAACAGTAAGGACCTAAAGAGACCGTTTAGAAAACACTAAGGACCTAAAGAGACTGTATAGAAAACAGTAAGGACCTAAAGAGACTCTCTAGAAAACACTAAGAACCGAAAGAGACTGTTTAGAAAACACCAAGGACCTAAAGAGACTGTTTAGAAAACAGTAAGGACCTAAAGAGACTGTTTAGAAAACACTAAGAACCGAAAGAGACTGTTTAGAAAACACTAAGAACCGAAAGAGACTGTTTAGAAAACACTAAGAACCGAAAGAGACTGTTTAGAAAACACCAAGGACCTAAAGAGACTGTTTAGAAAACACTAAGAACCGAAAGAGACTGTTTAGAAAACACTAAGGACCTAAAGAGACTGTATAGAAAACAGTAAGGACCTAAAGAGACTCTCTAGAAAACACTAAGAACCGAAAGAGACTGTTTAGAAAACACCAAGGACCTAAAGAGACTGTTTAGAAAACAGTAAGGACCTAAAGAGACTGTTTAGAAAACACTAAGAACCGAAAGAGACTGTTTAGAAAACACTAAGAACCGAAAGAGACTGTTTAGAAAACACTAAGAACCGAAAGAGACTGTTTAGAAAACACCAAGGACCTAAAGAGACTGTTTAGAAAACACTAAGAACCGAAAGAGACTGTTTAGAAAACACTAAGGACCTAAAGAGACTGTTTAGAAAACACTAAGGACATAAAGAGACTGTTTAGAAAACAGTAAGAACCTAAAGAGACTGTATAGAAAACACTAAGGACATAAAGGAGACTGTTTAGAAAACACTAAGGACCTAAAGAGACTGTTTAGAAAACAGTAAGAACCTAAAGAGACTGTTTAGAAAACAGTAAGAACCTAAAGAGACTGTATAGAAAACAGTAAGGACCTAAAGAGACTGTTTAGAAAACACTAAGGACCTAAAGAGACTGTATAGAAAACAGTAAGGACCTAAAGAGACTCTCTAGAAAACACTAAGAACCGAAAGAGACTGTTTAGAAAACACCAAGGACCGAAAGAGACTGTTTAGAAAACAGTAAGGACCTAAAGAGACTGTTTAGAAAACACCAAGGACCTAAAGAGACTGTTTAGAAAACACTAAGAACCGAAAGAGACTGTTTAGAAAACACTAAGGACCTAAAGAGACTGTTTAGAAAACACTAAGGACCTAAAGAGACTGTTTAGAAAACACTAAGGACATAAAGAGACTGTTTAGAAAACACTAAGGACCTAAAGAGACTGTTTAGAAAACAGTAAGAACCTAAAGAGACTGTATAGAAAACACTAAGGACCTAAAGAGACTGTTTAGAAAACACTAAGGACATAAAGAGACTGTTTAGAAAACACTAAGGACCTAAAGAGACTGTTTAGAAAACAGTAAGAACCTAAAGAGACTGTATAGAAAACACTAAGGACATAAAGGAGACTGTTTAGAAAACACCAAGGACCTAAAGAGACTGTTTAGAAAACAGTAAGGACCTAAAGAGACTGTTTAGAAAACACTAAGAACCGAAAGAGACTGTTTAGAAAACACTAAGAACCGAAAGAGACTGTTTAGAAAACACCAAGGACCTAAAGAGACTGTTTAGAAAACACTAAGAACCGAAAGAGACTGTATAGAAAACACCAAGGACCTAAAGAGACTGTTTAGAAAACACTAAGAACCGAAAGAGACTGTTTAGAAAACACTAAGGACCTAAAGAGACTGTTTAGAAAACACTAAGGACATAAAGAGACTGTTTAGAAAACAGTAAGAACCTAAAGAGACTGTATAGAAAACACTAAGGACATAAAGGAGACTGTTTAGAAAACACTAAGGACCTAAAGAGACTGTTTAGAAAACAGTAAGAACCTAAAGAGACTGTTTAGAAAACAGTAAGAACCTAAAGAGACTGTATAGAAAACAGTAAGGACCTAAAGAAACTGTTTAGAAAACACTAAGGACCTAAAGAGACTGTATAGAAAACAGTAAGGACCTAAAGAGACTCTCTAGAAAACACTAAGAACCGAAAGAGACTGTTTAGAAAACACCAAGGACCGAAAGAGACTGTTTAGAAAACAGTAAGGACCTAAAGAGACTGTTTAGAAAACACCAAGGACCTAAAGAGACTGTTTAGAAAACACCAAGGACCTAAAGAGACTGTTTAGAAAACACTAAGGACCTAAAGAGACTGTTTAGAAAACACTAAGGACATAAAGAGACTGTTTAGAAAACAGTAAGGACCTAAAGAGACTGTTTAGAAAACACTAAGGACATAAAGAGACTGTTTAGAAAACAGTAAGGACCTAAAGAGACTGTTTAGAAAACACCAAGGACCTAAAGAGACTGTTTAGAAAACACTAAGAACCGAAAGAGACTGTATAGAAAACACTAAGGACATAAAGGAGACTGTTTAGAAAACACCAAGGACCTAAAGAGACTGTTTAGAAAACAGTAAGGACCTAAAGAGACTCTCTAGAAAACACACAATCAGCATGCATACCTTAAATTTGATCTCCTATTGACATCACTGCATGATTAAAGGAAAATGTTACATATAAAGCAGTTAAGATACAGGACATATCTATAGCTGTCTGTCTGTCTGTCTGTCTGTCTGTCTGTCTGTCTGTCTGTCTGTCTGTCTGTCTGTCTGTCTGTCTGTCTGTCTGTCTGTCTGTCTGTCTGTCTGTCTGTCTGTCTGTCTGTCTGTCTGTCTGTCTGTCTGTCTGTCTGTCTGTCTGTCTGTCTGGTCTGGTCTGGTCTGGTCTGGTCTGGTCTGGTCTGGTCTGGTCTGTCTGTCTGTCTGTCTGTCTGTCTGTCTGTCTGTCTGTCTGTCTGTCTGTCTGTCTGACTGTCTGTCTGTCTGTCTGTCTGTCTGTCTGTCTGTCTGTCTGTCTGTCTGTCTGTCTGTCTGTCTGTCTGTCTGTCTGTCTGTCTGTCTGTCTGTCTGTCTGTCTGTCTGTCTGTCTGACTCTGACTGACTGACTGACTGACTGACTGACTGTCCGACCGTCCGTCCGTCCGTCCGTCTGTCTGTCTGACTGTCTGATGTCTCCTTGCAGGTCCAGTCTAATGATCCCAGTGCCTTCTACAGGCTGGTACAGAAAGAACGGGAGCTGACGTTCCCCTTCAATGTCACGGAGGAAGGAGACATTCTGCTGACTGAGGAGCTGGACAGAGAGGACAAGGCCATGGTAACCAGCTAGTCCTCCTCATCACAATCACTATCTAACACTCTGGTCCCAAGCAGCATTATTTAATGGAGTACTGTCCATCACTGGATAGTTTATATAAAAATAAATGTGAACTAAAAACTAAAAAATAAATGTGTGTGTGTGTGTGTGTGTGTGTGTGTGTGTGTGTGTGTGTGTGTGTGTGTGTGTGTGTGTGTGTGTGTGTGTGTGTGTGTGTGTGTGTGTGTGTGTGTGTGTGTGTTCCAGTACATCCTGGTGGTGTTTGCTGAGGATAGCTATGGTAACCAGGTAGACCCTCCCCTGGAAGTGCAGGTGGTGGTGGACGATGTTAATGATAACGCTCCAATCTGTGAGGAGGAACTCAGTGTGTTTGAAGTGCAGGAGAACGAACCCACAGGTAACTAACTACTGGATGTGTGTGTGTGTGATAGGTTGGAGATGTGTGATTCACTACACAGCCAGAAGTATATGTACACCCCTTTAAATGAGTGGATTCGGCTATTTAAGCCATAGCAGCAAAGGGGGGACCAACTCGATATTAATGCCCATGATTTTGGAATGAGATGTTTGACGAGCAGGTGTCCACATACTTACTTTTACATTTCATTGACCCTGATGTGCATTCCATAAATGTGTGAAAAGTCTCCTATCTTGTGACTTTGATGTTAGGACTGTGTTGTGACTGATGTTAGGACTGTGTTGTAACTGATGTTAGGACTGTGTTGTGACTGATG
The DNA here is from genome assembly GCF_021184085.1 of Oncorhynchus gorbuscha. Classification (NCBI taxonomy): domain Eukaryota; kingdom Metazoa; phylum Chordata; class Actinopteri; order Salmoniformes; family Salmonidae; genus Oncorhynchus; species Oncorhynchus gorbuscha. The sequence continues at coordinate 84,588,912 of NC_060187.1, forward strand.
TTAGGACTGTGTTGTGACTGATGTTAGGACTGTGTTGTGACTGATGTTAGGACTGTGTTGAGACTGATGTTAGGACTGTGTTGTGACTGATGTTAGGACTGTGTTGAGACTGATGTTAGGACTGTGTTGTGACTGATGTTAGGACTGTGTTGAGACTGATGTTAGGACTGTGTTGTGACTGATGTTAGGACTGTGTTGAGACTGATGTTAGGACTGTGTTGTGACTGATGTAAGGACTGTGTTGTGACTGATGTTAGGACTGTGTTGAGACTGATGTTAGGACTGTGTTGTGACTGATGTTAGAACTGTGTTGTGACTGATGTTAGGACTGTGCTGTGACTGATGTTAGAACTGTGTTGTGACTGATGTTAGGACTGTGTTGTGACTGATGTTAGGACTGTGTTGAGACTGATGTTAGGACTGTGTTGTGAATGATGTTAGGACTGTGTTGAGACTGATGTTAGGACTGTGTTGTGACTGATGTTAGGACTGTGTTGTGACTGATGTTAGGACTGTGTTGAGACTGATGTTAGGACTGTGTTGTGACTGATGTTAGGACTGTGTTGAGCCTGGTGTTAGGACTGTGTTGAGACTGATGTTAGGACTGTGTTGAGACTGGTGTTAGGACTGTGTTGAGACTGGTGTTAGGACTGTGTTGAGACTGGTGTTAGGACTGTGTTGAGACTGGTGTTAGGACTGTCTTGAGACTGATGTTAGGATTGTGTTGAGGCTGATGTTAGGACTGTGTTGTTATATTAAAGGTATGTGTGTTCAGAGCTGAAGCATTCTAATAGTAACTCATATAACTATGATTGGTTCCTCTGGGTTCCAGGCAGCCCAGTCGGACATCTGATGGTGCATGATGCTGATGATGACAACACACCCAACGCACTGCTCTCCTATTCGTTGGTGACCCAAACCCCATCCTCCGTCTTTACCATCGATGGCATCACCGGCCGCATCCAGGCCAAGCAGATGCTCCAACGCAGAGATGCAACAGAGTACCACCTCACTGTCAGAGTAAACGACCCAGGTACATGCACACACACACACTTGACCTTTGTCTAAAAGTTTGAACAGCACAGACACGTGTTTGCTTCAATGGGCCTCAATGTCTTCCTCAGGTTTCAGCACAGAATGTAAGGTCCTCATCAAGGTTATCGACATCAACAATGAGCTGCCCATCTTCCAGATGAATGACGTGAGACATACCTGAGACACACACCTGAGTTTCATAGATGCTTTAGTTGGTATGGGTTGTTGACCTGTGACCTTTAATACTCTCTCTCTCTATCTATCTCTCTCTCTCTCTCTCTCTCTCTCTCTCTCTCTCTCTCTCTCTCTCTCTCTCTCTCTCTCTCTCTCTCTCTCTCTCTCTCTCTCTCTCTCTCTCGCTCACTTTATCACTCCCTCCCTCTCTCTGTCTCTCTCTCTCTCCCTTCCTCTCCCTCTCTCTCCATCTCTGTATCTCTGTCTCTCTCTCTCCCTTCCTCTCCCTCTCTCTCTCTCCCTCTCTCTCTCTCTCCGTCTCTCTCTATCTCTGTCTCTCTGTTTCTCTCTCTCTCTGTCTCTCTCTCTCGCTCCCTCTCTGTCTCTCTGTTTCTCTCTCTCTCCCTCTGTCTCTCTCTGTCTCTCGCTGTCTCTCTCCCTCTCTCTCTCTCTCTCTCTCTGTCTCTCGCTGTCTCTCTCACTCTCTCTCTGTCTCTCTGTAGTATGGTAGTCACAACCTGTCTGAAGACACAGCTCTAGGCCACACCCTCCTGACAGTGAAAGCCACAGACGCTGACGACCCTGGAACAGGAAGCTCCCGCATCGAGTTCCACATAACCGCTGGCAACGAAGATGGAGTTTTCGCCATGGAGACAGATGACAATGGGGAGGGCAGGCTTGTTGTTGCTAAGGTAACTTCATACTGGAAGACACCTACGAAAGGTCAGATTTTGATAGGTGATCATAAAGATGATAAGCTGATCCTAGATCTATGGTTGTATTGATTATTAAAGGAAACGTCCACCAGCAGGCTGAAACAAACCCACAAAAACGCTTCCATTTTGCTCCAGAATGCTCACAGACCTCTCTCTCCCTTCCTCCCCATCTGCCTCCCTCCCCCTTCCCCTCCCCCTCTCTTTCCCTTCCTCTACCCTTCCTTCCTCTCCCCACTCTCCCTTCCTCCCCCTCCCTCCCTTCCTCTCCCCTCCCTTCCTCCCCTCTCTCTCCCTTCCTCCCCCTCTCTCTCCCTTCATCCCCCTCGATCTCCCTTCGTCCCCCTTCTCTCTTCCTCCCTCCCCTCTCTCCCTCCTTCCCCCCTCTTTCTCCAGCCTCTGAACTATGAGACTGCTTCCTCCTATAAGCTACAGATTGATGCTCGTAACCCAGAGCCGCTGGTGAGCGGTCTCGAGTACGGCGCTGAGTCGTCCGCCGTGGTCTCGGTAGCGGTCAGTGACGTTGATGAGGCTCCAGTGTTTGACATGGACATTCTGGATGTCACGGTGCCAGAGGACACCAAGGAGGGAGCTACACTGCTCAAAATAGACGCCAAGGACCCAGAGGGAAAAGAGATACTGTAATCACATTATGAGAGGGATTGATGTTGTGTGTGTGTTATGGCTCTGATAGTGTATATTTTGTGCTCTAACTGTGTGTGTATTGTAGGTTCAAGATGGAGGGAGACACTAAGGGTTGGTTGGAGATTGATCCTGCTACTGGAGAGATAAAGATAAAGAATAAAGCTGTGCTGGACAGAGAGACGGTGGAGTCCTTCCACTTTACTGTTGTCGCCTTCGAGAAAGGTGACGAACACACATATGTATATTTCGGATACTTTTTTGACCCACACACTGCCAGTTTGAGTCCAGGTTAGAGAATATCCATAATGAACAATATCTCTCCACCCCCAGCCAATCCAGAGCTGTCCACAGAGCGCGAGGTGTCTGTGAGGCTGCTGGATGTGAATGACAATGTCCCCAAGCTGACAGAGAACCAGGCCTTCATCTGTGTGAAGAAGCCTCAGCCTATAGTCCTGACGGCCCTGGACGCGGACGCAGACCCCTTCGGAGCACCTTTCACATTCAGCCTGGCCCAGGGCAAGAAGTCCCCCAACTGGGACCTAAGCGCTGTGGACGGTACACATTTGTTAGACAAGACTACATCTCCTAGAGATCCTGTCTATTAATGTGCTCCCGTGTTGATGTGGGATTGTGTCTCTTCCCTTGGTTTCCTGTAGGTACGTCTGCTAAACTGACCCTGAAGAAATCTCCCAGCGAGGACAAAACCTTCCTAATCCCCATCAGCATCAAAGACAACGCTGGCATGGGCATCACACAGAAGTTTGAGGGTGAGTGGTTACAGCCAGCTGTGTGTGATAGCACCCATCACACACAAGATCATGTAGCTGTGAGTGGGTGTCTTTTACCAATGTGTATTTGTCTCTGATGTGTGTGTTCTCCCTACAGTGCGAGTGTGTAACTGCACAGAGTTGGGATACTGTTTCACCGAGCCGGGCGTTCATGTAGGGGTGTTAGGAATGCCCACCACCATCGGAATCCTGGCTGGAACTGTCGGATTCATCGGTGAGTAACAGCCGCTGTTGTTCACTGGTGTTGTTGCTATGCACTGCACTTTAACCTCTTGCGATGAGCAATCCCGTATCCGGGAGCGTAATTATAGCCTCAAGCTCATTACCATAACGCAACGTTAACTATTCATGAAAATCACAAATGAAATTAAATAAATATATTGGCTCACAAGTTTAGCCTTTTGTTAACAACACTGTCATCTCAGTTTTTCAAAATATGCTTTTCAACCATAGCTACATAAGCATTTGTGTGAGAGTATTTTTTAATTTCACCTTTATTTAACCAGGTAGGCTAGTTGAGAACAAGTTCTCATTTGCAACTGCGACCTGGCCAAGATAAAGCATAGCAGTGTGAACAGACAACACAGAGTTACACATGGAGTAAACAATTAACGGCTAGCATAGCATTAAGCCTAGCATTCAGCAGGCAACATTTTCACAAAAACAAGAAAAGCATTCAAATAAAATAATTTACCTTTGAAGAACTTCAGATGTTTTCAATGAGGAGACTATCAGTTAGATAGAAAATGTTCAGTTTTTCCAAAAATATTATTTGTGTAGGAGAAATCCCTCCGTTTTGTTCATCACGTTTGGCTAAGAAAAAAACCCGAAAATTCAGTCATTACAACGCCAAACTTTTTTCCAAATTAACTCCATAATATTTGTCATGCTGGTGAAAGAGGACCCAAAAGCGACTTGGCGAAAACAGAGTCTTTAATCCAGTAAAGTAAATACAATCAAAAAACACAACTTTCACTCGAAATGACGAGGACAAACTGGAGACTCGATCTTGAACAGCAGGTGAACAGCAGGTTGCCTCGGGAAGGCACTTGAACCAGACAGACTCAGACACCTGCTCACCACGCAGCATCTGAGGAAAACACGACACGACAGGGCGATACACAAACACAGCACGGTGAATTCTAGACAAGGAACCGACAGGGCAGAAACGAATAACAAGGAGAGAAATAGGGACTCTAATCAGGGAAAAGGATCGGGAACAGGTGTGGGAAGACTAAATGATTGATTAGGGGAATAGGAACAGCTGGGAGCAGGAACGGAACGATAGAGAGAAGAGAGAGCGGGAGAGTGAGAGAGGGAGGGGGAGAGAGAGGGATAGAAAGAGGGAAAGAACCTAATAAGACCAGCAGAGGGAAACGAATAGAAGGAAGCACAGGGACAAGACAAGATAATAAATGACAAAACATGACAGTACCCCCACTCACCGAGCGCCTCCTGGCGCACTCGAGGAGGAATCCTGGCGGCAACGGAGGAAATCATCAATGAGTGAACGGTCCAGCACGTCCCGAGACGGAACCCAACTCCTCTCCTCAGGACCGTAACCCTCCCAATCCACTAAGTATTGGTGACCCCGTCCCCGAGAACGCATGTCCATGATCTTATGTACCTTGTAAATAGGTGCGCTCTCGACAAGGACGGGAGGGGGGGAGGGAAGACGAACGGGAGTGCGAAGAAAGGGCTTGACACAGGAGACATGGAAGACAGGATGGACGCGACGAAGATGTCGCGGAAGAAGCAGTCGCACAGCGACAGGATTGACGACCTGGGAGACACGGAACGGACCAATGAACCGCGGAGTCAACTTACGAGAAGCTGTCGTAAGAGGAAGGTTGCGAGTGGAAAGCCACACTCTCTGGCCGCAACAATACCTTGGACTCTTAATCCTGCGTTTATTGGCGGCTCTCACAGTCTGTGTCCTGTAACGGCAAAGTGCAGACCTCACCCTCCTCCAGGTGCGCTCACAACATTGGACAAACGCTTGAGCGGAGGGAACGCTGGACTCGGCAAGCTGGGATGAGAACAGAGGAGGCTGGTAACCCAGACTACTCTGAAACGGAGATAACCCGGTAGCAGACGAAGGAAGCGAATTGTGAGCGTATTCTGCCCAGGGAGCTGTTCTGCCCAAGACGCAGGGTTTCTGAAAGAAAGGCTGCGTAGTATGCGACCAATCGTCTGATTGGCCCTCTCTGCTTGACCGTTAGACTGGGGATGAAACCCGGAAGAGAGACTGACGGATGCACCAATCAAACGACAGAACTCCCTCCAAAACTGTGACGTGAATTGCGGACCTCTGTCTGAAACGGCGTCTAACGGGAGGCCATGAATTCTGAATACATTCTCGATAATGATTTGTGCCGTCTCCTTAGCGGAAGGAAGTTTAGCGAGGGAATGAAATGTGCCGCCTTAGAGAACCTATCGACAACCGTAAGAATCACAGTCTTCCCCGCAGACAAAGGCAGACCGGTAATGAAGTCTAGGGCGATGTGAGACCATGGTCGAGAAGGAATGGGGAGCGGTCTGAGACGACCGGCAGGAGGAGAGTTACCCGACTTAGTCTGCGCGCAGTCCGAACAAGCAGCCACGAAACGGCGCGTGTCACGCTCCTGAGTCGGCCACCAAAAGCGCTGGCGAATAGACGCAAGAGTGCCTCGAACACCGGGATGACCAGCTAACTTGGCAGAGTGAGCCCACTGAAGAACAGCCAGACGAGTGGAAACAGGAACGAAAAGGAGGTTACTAGGACAAGCGCGGCGACGCAGTGTGCGTGAGTGCTTGCTTAACCTGTCTTTCAATTCCCCAGACTGTTAACCCGACAACACGCCCATAAGGAAGAATCCCCTCGGGATCAGTAGAAGCCACAGAAGAACTAAACAGACGGGATAAGGCATCAGGCTTGGTGTTCTTGCTACCCGGACGGTAAGAAATCACAAACTCGAAACGAGCGAAAAACAACGCCCAACGAGCTTGACGGGCATTAAGTCGTTTGGCAGAACGGATGTACTCAAGGTTCTTATGGTCTGTCCAAACGACAAAAGGAACGGTCGCCCCCTCCAACCACTGTCGCCATTCGCCTAGGGCTAAGCGGATGGCGAGCAGTTCTGATTTACCCACATCATAGTTGCGCTCAGATGGCGACAGGCGATGAGAAAAATAAGCGCAAGGATGAACCTTATCGTCAGACTGGAAGCGCTGGGATAGAATGGCTCCCACGCCTACCTCTGAAGCGTCAACCTCGACAATGAATTGTCTAGTGACGTCAGGAGTAACGAGGATAGGAGCGGACGTAAACGTTCTTTTAGAAGATCAAAAGCTCCCTGGGCGGAACCGGACCACTTAAAACACGTCTTGACAGAAGTAAGAGCTGTGAGAGGGCAGCAACTTGACCGAAATTACGAATGAAACGCCGATAGAAATTAGCGAAACCTAAAAAGCGCTGCAACTCGACACGTGACCTTGGAACGGGCCAATCACTGACAGCTTGGACCTTAGCGGAATCCATCTGAATGCCTTCAGCGGAAATAACGGAACCGAGAAAAGTAACGGAGGAGACATGAAAAGAGCACTTCTCAGCCTTTACGTAGAGACAATTCTCTAAAAGGTGCTGTAGAACACGTCGAACGTGCTGAACATGAATCTCGAGTGACGGAGAAAAATCAGGATATCGTCAAGATAGACAAAAACAAAGATGTTCAGCATGTCTCTCAGAACATCATTAACTAATGCCTGAAAAACAGCTGGCGCATTGGCGAGACCAAACGGCAGAACCCGGTACTCAAAATGCCCTAACGGAGTGTTAAACGCCGTTTTCCACTCGTCCCCCTCTCTGATGCGCACGAGATGGTAAGCGTTACGAAGGTCCAACTTAGTAAAGCACCTGGCTCCCTGCAGAATCTCGAAGGCTGATGACATAAGGGGAAGCGGATAACGATTCTTAACCGTTATGTCATTCAGCCTCGATAATCCACGCAGGGGCGCAGAGTACCGTCCTTCTTCTTAACAAAAAAGAACCCCGCCCCGGCCGGAGAGGAAGAAGGCACTATGGTACCGGCGTCAAGAGACACAGACAAATAATCCTCGAGAGCCTTACGTTCGGGAGCCGACAGAGAGTATAGTCTACCCCGAGGAGGAGTGGTCCCCGGAAGGAGATCAATACTACAATCATACGACCGGTGAGGAGGAAGGGAGTTGGCTCGGGACCGACTGAAGACCGTGCGCAGATCATGATATTCCTCCGGCACTCCTGTCAAATCGCCAGGTTCCTCCTGAGAAGTAGGGACAGAAGAAACGGGAGGGATGGCAGACATTAAACACTTCACATGACAAGAAACGTTCCAGGATAGGATAGAATTACTAGACCAATTAATAGAAGGATTATGACATACTAGCCAGGGATGACCCAAAACAACAGGTGTAAACGGTGAACGGAAAATCAAAAAAGAAATAGTCTCACTGTGGTTACCAGATACTGTGAGGGTTAAAGGTAGTGTCTCAAATCTGATACTGGGAAGATGACTACCATCTAAGGCGAACATGGGCGTAGGCTTCTCTAACTCTCTGAAAGGAATGTCATGTTTCCGAACCCATGCTTCGTCCATGAAACAACCCTCAGCCCCAGAGTCTATCAAGGCACTACATGTAGCACCCGAACCGGTCCAGCGTAGATGGACCGACAAAGTAGTACAGGATTTTGATGGAGAGACTTGAGTAGTTGCGCTCACCTGTAGCCCTCCGCTTACAGATGAGCTCTGGCTTTTACTGGACATGAATTAACAAAATGTCCAGCAACTCCGCAATAGAGGCACAGGCGGTTGGTGATCCTCCGTTCCCTCTCCTTAGTCGAGATGCGAATCCCTCCCAGCTGCATGGGCTCAGTCTCTGAGCCAGAGGAGGGAGATGGTTGCGATGCGGAGCAGGGAAACACCGTTGATGCGAGCTCTCTTCCACGAGCCCGGTGACGAAGATCTACCCGTCGTTCTATGCGGATGGCGAGAGCAATCAAAGAGTCCACATCTGAAGGAACCTCCCGGGAGAGAATCTCATCCTTAACCACTGCGTGGAGTCCCTCCAGAAAACGAGCGAGCAGCGCCGGCTCGTTCCACTCACTAGAGGCAGCAAGAGTGCGAAACTCAATAAAATAATCCGTTATGGACCGTTCACCTTGGCATAAGGAAGCCAGGGCCCTAGAAGCCTCCCTACCAAAAACTGAACGGTCAAAAACCCGAATCATCTCCTCTTTAAAGTTCTGGAACTTGTTAGAGCAATCAGCCCTTGCCTCCCAGATAGCTGTGCCCCATTCTCGAGCCCGGCCAGTAAGGAGTGAAATGACGTAAGCAACCCGAGCTCTCTCTCTAGAGTATGTGTTGGGTTGGAGAGAGAACACAATCTCACACTGCGTGAGAAAGGAGCGGCACTCAGTGGGCTGCCCGGAGTAGCAAGGTGGGTTATTAACCCTAGGTTCTGGAGGCTCGGCAGGCCAGGAAGTAACAGGTGGCACGAGACGTAGACTCTGGAACTGTCCAGAGAGGTCGGAAACCTGAGCGGCCAGGTTCTCCACGGCATGACGAGCAGCAGACAATTCCTGCTCGTGTCTGCCGAGCATGGCTCCTTGGATCTCGACGGCAGTGTAACGAGCGTCTGAAGTCGCTGGGTCCATTCCTTGGTCGGTTCCTTCTGTCATGCTGGTGAAAGAGGACCCAAAAGCGACTTGGCGAAAACAGAGTCTTTAATCCAGTAAAGTAAATACAATCAAAAAACACAACTTTCACTCGAAATGACGAGGACAAACTGGAGACTCGATCTTGAACAGCAGGTGAACAGCAGGTTGCCTCGGGAAGGCACTTGAACCAGACAGACTCAGACACCTGCTCACCACGCAGCATCTGAGGAAAACACGACACGACAGGGCGATACACAAACACAGCACGGTGAATTCTAGACAAGGAACCGACAGGGCAGAAACGAATAACAAGGAGAGAAATAGGGACTCTAATCAGGGAAAAGGATCGGGAACAGGTGTGGGAAGACTAAATGATTGATTAGGGGAATAGGAACAGCTGGGAGCAGGAACGGAACGATAGAGAGAAGAGAGAGCGGGAGAGTGAGAGAGGGAGGGGGAGAGAGAGGGATAGAAAGAGGGAAAGAACCTAATAAGACCAGCAGAGGGAAACGAATAGAAGGAAGCACAGGGACAAGACAAGATAATAAATGACAAAACATGACAATATTGACAGAAACATGGCAAACGTTGTTTAGAATCAATCCTTAAGGTGTTTTTCACATATCTATTCGATGATAAATAATTTGTGGAAGTTTGGTTTCTCCTCTGAACCACATGGAAAAATGCATGCAGCTGGAGATTACGCAATATTGTCGACGGAGGACACTAAGCGGACACCTGGTAAATGTAGTCTCTTATGGTCAATCTTCCAATGATATGCCTACAAATACGTCACAATGCTGCAGACACCTTGGGGAAACGACAGAAAGTGTAGACTAATTCCTTGCGCATTCACAGCCATATAAGGAAACATTGGAACACAGCGCCTCCAAAATCTGGGGCATTTCCTGTTTGAAATTTCATCTTGGTTTCGCCTGTAGCATCTGTTCTGTGGCACTCACAGATAATATAATTGCAGTTTTGGAAACGTCAGAGTGTTTTCCTTCCAAAGCTGTCAATTATATGCATAGTCGAGCATCTTTTCGTGACAAAATATCTTGTTTAAAACGGGAACATTTTTCATCCAAAAATGAAATACTGCCCCCAGAGGGCGGAGTGGTACAATAGAGGAACGAAGACCTAACTGTAGCATAAAACGTTGTATTGTTGTTGATAGTTTTTCTTGTTCTTTTTGACTAATCTCTCATGGACAGACTAATCTCTCATGGACAGACTAATCTCTCATGGACAGACTAATCTCTCATGGACAGACTAATCTCTCATGGACAGACTAATCTCTCATGGACAGACTAATCTCTCATGGACAGACTAATCTCTCATGGACAGACTAATCTCTCATGGACAGACTAATCTCTCATGGACAGACTAATCTCTCATGGACAGACTAATCTCTCTTTGACAGACTAATCTCTCATGGACAGACTAATCTCTCATGGACAGACTAATCTCTCATGGACAGACTAATCTCTCATGGACAGACTAATCTCTCATGGACAGACTAATCTCTCATTGACAGACTAATCGAGTATCTAACGCAATTATGCAGGATTTTAGTTCTGGGTTTCCGATAATATGTTTTGACTGTTATTGACGGGTGATGTCACTTCCTCCCTAGCCCTGGTCCTGATCATCGCTTTCCATCGTATAAAGAAGGACAACCAGAAGAAAGCCTTGCTGGGAGAAACGGACGCCATTCTCTAGAAACATATGAGATAGCATGTGTTTGTTTAATTGTTATATTTCTGAAGAACAGATCTACTTTGATTGGTTGTATGCATGTTATAAATACTACCTGGTTTCGTCATAATCACGCGCTCATGCAGCTCAATAACTTATTTCCCTTGTCAGTGAATTTTGTCTGTATTTAGAATTTAGACTGTCCATTCTCAGCTAGTGTGTCTTGACTGGCTGTGCACTGTGTGTGATGGTTCAAACACTCCATTTCAAGCTGCTTGCTGTAATTGTGTAGACTGTTGCTCAGAGACTTTAGTTCACCGTTTGCCTCTGACTGTTGTTTGTGGTTGATACTGTCTTTATACTGATACTCCATGATGTTTTTTTGATGAGGCCTGATATTAGTGAAGATGCTAGCTAGCTGAGGGTTAAATTAGGACGGTTCCACCACTTTAGAATGGGAGAAAGACTGCCTACAGTAAAGAGTAGAAATGACCATGGAAAAACAACCCACGTTGGAGACAGTTCCAACACCTAAACATCCCTCAGTTTAACCCTTAGTGTTAACTGTTTGACAAGCCCAGTGTAATTGAGTGCCTGGTGAATGTCTGAGTGTGTACCAAGGTTATTATAGTTTTGTGATTTTCTATTCAATTTTATTTCTATTCGTTTTTCAATTTAAAAAATGAATTCAGTTTAGTTTCCATTCGGTTTTAGACTTGATTTACTAGTTTTTATTCTGTTTCAGTACGATAAAAAACATATTTTGTTTTTATACTATTCAGTTGTAGTTTCAGTTTCAGTTGTAGTTTCAGTTTCAGTTGTATTTTTTGTGTGAAGGGACAGAAAGTAGCCTTAAGTGTCCTTATGCTAGGGGCCATGTATGTGTGGTAGGACTATAGCAGGGTACTCCAGTACTATTTGAGATGCTCCGCTCACACACATTTCCTAGGTGGTAAAAGTCCTGATGGATATTTTAATTTATGGGCGTAGTAACAAACCCCCACATCACAATCCATTCCACACCAAACTGTTCAAACCCATCACACCCTTCTTGTTGGTAGAGAGAATCATTTGTCGTTTTAAAGCTCATTGTCGGCTATTCTACATATATCCACGTCTTATACGTGTTCACATGATACCGGGAGTCGAATCCTCAGCGAATTACAAAATTAAAACAATAGCTATCTCCCCGTCTTTATCCTGAAATTCTTTGTGGGTGCTGTACAGATGAACTTTGAGGTTGTGGGATGCAGGGTGGTAGTGGGATGCAGGGTGGTAGTGGGATGCAGGGTGGTAGTGGGATGCAGCAGTGGGATGCAGGGTGGTAGTGGGATGCAGGGTGGTAGTGGGATGCAGGGTGGTAGTGGGATGCAGGGTAGTAGTGGGATGCAGGGTGGGATGCAGGGTGGTAGTGGGATGCAGCAGTGGGATGCAGGTTGGGATGCAGGGTAGTAGTGGGATGCAGGGTGGTAGTGGGATGCAGGGTGGGACGCAGGGTGGTAGTGGGATGCAGCAGTGGGATGCAGGTTGGGATGCAGGGTGGGATGCAGGGTAGTAGTGGGATGCAGGGTGGGATGCAGGGTAGTAGTGGGATGCAGGGTGGGATGCAGGGTAGTAGTGGGATGCAGGGTGGGATGCAGCAGTGGGATGCAGGGTGTGGGATGGTGCTGCCAGCCAGCAGCATACCACTCTAGATCCCACTGCTGCCAGCCAGCAGCATACCACTCTAGATCCCACTGCTGGCTTGCCTCTGAAACTAAGCCGGGTCGGGCCTGGTCGGTCCCTGGATGGGAGACCAGATGCTGCTGGAAGTGGTGTTGGAGGGGCAGTAGGGGGCACTTTTGCCTCTGGTCTAAGGAGATACCCAGGAAGTGAAGTGGACATTGGGTGCTGTCTTTTGGATGGGATGTTAAACGGATGTCCTGACTCTCTGTGCTCATTAAAAAAGCCCATTACTTATCATAAGAGTAAGGGTGTTAACCCTGATGTCATGACAAAATTCCCAACCTGGTCCCATTCCCATCATGACCACCTAATCACCCTCCCCCTCATTCTAATTGGCATATATCACTTAGCTGATGTGTGGTGAGTGTTCTGGCACAAAAATGGTTGCCGTGCATCACCCAGGTGGGTGTTGCACATTGGAGGTGAGTTTCCCAATGTAAAGCCATTGGAGTACCTCAGTTGGTAGAAAAGTGATATATAAAGCCAATAAAGGATTATTAGCTTCTGACACTACAATACATTTGCTTTTGTCCTCTCCAGCAATGTACTCCAAATAATCCCATACAGGGCTTTGTGTTTTGCAACCAACCACTGCTGGTGTTGTGTTTGCTGCTGCCATTGTTCTCGCTCATGCTTCCTGCTCGCCCTCAGATTTATTCCGTTAGCTAGCGATGCAGCGATGCAGCGATGCACCAGCTAGGCCTATTTGAAACATCGCCAACATCGCAGCATTTACCCTCCAGATTTAGAAGGTCGAAAACCCCATTAGAGAAAAAAGCTTCAAAACATTAGATTTTTGTCCAAAGTTTAGAAGGAAAAAAACTGAACATAATTCATGATGGTTTTAATTATATTTTAGTTTGTTTTGCATTCAAAGATAATAGTTTCAATATAGTTTTCGTTTTTCAGTTTACTCAATTGTTTTTCCAATTTTAGTTTTTAATTCATTTTCATTTCAGTTTTCTTTTACTATTATAACCTTGGTGTGTGCAACACAGTAATGGAGAGAGGAGTGGGGGAAATGTCTGTCTGAATAAAGGCTATCTGGACCTACTGCTTTTGAGTAAAATGGTGTGCTTTGGGCTGAGAGAGGAATGTAATATTATGTGCCTGTGTGTGTGCTTTGGGCTGAGAGAGGAATGTAATATTATGTGCATGTGTGTGTGCTTTGGGCTGAGAGAGGAATGTAATATTATGTGCCTGTGTGTTTGCTTTGGGCTGAGAGAGGAATGTAATATTATGTGCATGTGTGTGTGCTTTGGGCTGAGAGAGGAATGTAATATTATGTGCATGTGTGTGTGCTTTGGGCTGAGAGAGGAATGTAATATTATGTGCCTGTGTGTTTGCTTTGGGCTGAGAGAGGAATGTAATATTATGTGCCTGTGTGTTTGCTTTGGGCTGAGAGAGGAATGTAATATTATGTGCCTGTGTGTGTGCTTTGGGCTGAGAGAGGAATGTAATATTATGTGCATGTGTGTTTGCTTTGGGCTGAGAGAGGAATGTAATATTATGTGCCTGTGTGTGTGCTTTGGGCTGAGAGAGGAATGTAATATTATGTGCATGTGTGTGTGATTTGGGCTGAGAGAGGAATGTAATATTATGTGCCTGTGTGTGTGCTTTGGGCTGAGAGAGGAATGTAATATTATGTGCATGTGTGTGTGATTTGGGCTGAGAGAGGAATGTAATATTATGTGCCTGTGTGTGTGCTTTGGGCTGAGAGAGGAATGTAGGCGCATGCTTGTGTGTGTGCTTTGGGCTGAGAGAGGAATGTAGGCGCATGCTTGTGTGTGTGCTTTGGGCTGAGAGAGGAATGTAGGCGCATGCTTGTGTGTGTGCTTTGGGCTGAGAGAGGAATGTAGGCGCGTGCTTGTGTGTTTGCTTTGGACTGAGAGAGGAATGTAGGCGCATGCTTGTGTGTGTGCTTTGGTCTGAGAGAGGAATGTAGGCGCGTGCTTGTGTGTGTGCTTTGGGCTGAGAGAGGAATGTAGGCGCGTGCTTGTGTGTGTGCTTTGGGCTGAGAGAGGAATGTAGGCGCGTGCTTGTGTGTGTTTCTGAAAGGTGAGTGATGAGGTAACTGTAATAACCATTAAAACTTCTCTACTCTGGTCATAACTGCAGAGAAGTCCGCCATGTTGATTGTACAGCAGCAGCTTTTTATACCTCTGTGAAAAGCCTTCTGATGAGGAACACTCATTATAGGTGCTATTTAAGTGCTATAACACCTGAGAATTAATACATTAGTTTATGTAGGTCTTTCTCCTTCTGCTTGTTTTTGTGTCTACCTGTCATTCTGTCCTCAATGCTACTGAGCTGAATGATGATGACTCGTCTCAGGGAGAGAGAGAAAGAAAGAGAAATAAAGAGAGAAAGAGAAAGGAGGATAGGGAAGAACTGAAGAGTTGTCTTAATGGTACTGGGAGAATGAAAGCGAATTATCTCTCTGCAAATTCTTTCTCGCTGTTCCACAGGGAGATAGCAGTGTGTGTGTGCAGAGGGGTGAGCCAGAGGACAAGGATGTGACATAACAGGAAGAGCCTCCTCCACCCCGTCACCATTGCTGTTCCACAGGGAGATAGCAGTGTGTGTGTGCAGAGGGGTGAGCCAGAGGACAAGGATGTGACATAACAGGAAGAGCCTCCTCCACCCCGTCACCATTGCTGTTCCACAGGGAGATAGCAGTGTGTGTGTGTGCAGAGGGGTGAGCCAGGGGACAAGGATGTGACATA
Source organism: Oncorhynchus gorbuscha (assembly GCF_021184085.1). Taxonomy (NCBI): domain Eukaryota; kingdom Metazoa; phylum Chordata; class Actinopteri; order Salmoniformes; family Salmonidae; genus Oncorhynchus; species Oncorhynchus gorbuscha. Next base: position 84,604,093 of record NC_060187.1, read on the forward strand.
ACAGGAAGAGCCTCCTCCACCCCGTCACCATCGCTGTTCCACAGGGAGATAGCAGTGTGTGTGTGCAGAGGGGTGAGCCAGGGGACAAGGATGTGACATAACAGGAAGAGCCTCCTCCACCCCGTCACCATCGCTGTTCCACAGGGAGACAGCAGGATAACGCAGGTCTCATGAGAGAAAGGCTCATGCACACGGAAACAAGATGATGTTTACTATTAGTTACGCACGAAGAGGTGTCAGAGCGTGGAGTCTGGGCTGTGTAGACACAAACCTTAAGGTAAACTCTGATCTGTGATCAGTAAATAACCTCCCAGTTGTGCGTTAGTGAGTGATGGTGGAGCAATCTGCTTCAAGTGTTCTGTGGAAGGACCACTAGAGGGCAGGCTGGGCTCATGGATAGTAGCCCAACAAAGCATGGGAGACCAGGTAACCAGAGTCAATTAAGCACAGCTGAAGGTACTAATGAGATACTCTCCTTCCCCTATAAGAGAGAGAATGGAACCAACAGAGAAGGAGAAAACTATCTCTGGAAGATGGCTACCGAGAGAGAGAAGCTGTGCTGAAAGAACCAGGAAGATGGTGACAAACCCATGATTTATGTTTGTTGTAGTTTAAAGATTATCTTATTGTGTTCTTGTTTCATCTGGAGAAGAAGATGTGTTTTTTTCCTTGGAAGATTTTTCATTGATTATGTTAATGTTTTTGTTGACAAAATACCCTCAATAGAGAACCGTGTTCAATCAGAAAAACCTACTCCTGACTCGTTTATTCCACCTTCCCGCTTTAGAGTGACGCCTAATTACTTGGTACGCTCACATTGGTGGAGGATGCGGGCATTTAGGTGGACGAGTGACACAAGGATAAGTGAGTAAATTAATATTCTTCCAGAAGACCCGGAGGAACCATTCAAGAACGATGGATAACGCCCTACTACAACAATTGATCACGGCACAGCAGACAACCATAGAACTCCTGCAACAACAGCTGAGTCGACGAGAAGAACCTAGAGTTAGGCCAAGAGCGGCTGCTCACGCCATCTTATCTCGTCTCTCCAAGGAGGATGATATTGAGGCCTTCCTCATGACCTTGAAAGGACGGCCACCTTGGAAGAGTGGCCGCCCACAGAATGGGCTAGCGCATTAGCTCCTCTTTTGACCGGGGTGGCTCAGGAAGCATATTTTGACCTGGATTCCCGCGAAGCTGCGGACTATGGGCGACTAAAAACCGAGATTCTGTCCCGGTACCAGCTGACTGCCAGAGATAGGGCTGTAAAGTTCCATCAATGGACCTATACAGCTGATCAACCCGTTCGTGCCCAGATCTTCGCCTTAATACGACTGACAAAACAGTGGCTAGAACCTGGAAAGGGAGTAGGACATGTGATAGAGACTCTCGTAGTGGACAAGATATTGAGAGAATTACCCAGTGACTTAAAAAGGGTTGTGGGGCAAGCCAACCCGTTGTCAGCCGACGAAATAGCCCAGGCGGTGGAAACATATCGGTCTACAGGGGAGTTGTTAAAAAGTGACAAGGAGGAATGGAAGGAGTCGTCCAATCCCGTACCACGACTCACCCCGGCTTGCCCGCCACCGAAACGTCCAAGCCCCCCCCGGAGGTGGGAGAAGTCAGCCACCACACAGCCGGGTCGGTGTTATAAGTGTCAGTCTCCCAACCATTATGCCCCACAATGTCCTAGCAAGGATGAGCCCATGGTCACAGAGTCGTCACTGCCTACCCCCACACATCCCGTTTTGAGGGGGCAGGATCAACACTGTTGGTTAGCAGAGATAGCCCCAGCCTCAGAGATTCCGGTGCGAGTTGAAGGACAAGATGTGGTAGCTATTCTCGACTCGGGAAGTATGGTTACGTTAGTAGAGGAGCGGATGGTGACCTCCGCAACACTGCTACCAGACAAAGTAGCCGTATCCTGTATCCATGGAGACACCCACTATTACCCCACTGTGAATCTGCCTATTCTCACTCCAAAAGGAAGGTGTACAGTCAGGGCAGGGAAAGTGCCCCAGCTGAAGGTGCCATTATTGATCGGGAGAGACTGTCCCCTATATAAGGAGCTTCGGCAGATGACGTTATGCACGGGAAGAAGGGGGACAGGAAAGAAGAGAATCTCCAAGCCCGAGGTAGTAGTACTACAAGGAGACGTAGCCGCGTCCTCGTCCTCTACTGCAGAGGAAGAAATAGCGACCCAACGTTTACGACAGATATTCCAGGAAACCACCGATGAAGACACCTGTGAAGGGTTATACACAACGCAGGAAGGAAGGAGCAACCAGGCACTAAGGGATATATTTGAAGCTCCATCCGAGGAGGGAACCTGGAAGGGATTCTCCTCGGTCTCCCCTGATGGGGATGTGGAACAACCTCCACATCCCTCTACTGAGGTTGACCTGCCCCAGGAATTAAAGGGACAGTTCGGCACCTCGCAGCATAGAGACCCAGACCTAAGGGAGGCCATGAGGAAGGTGAAGGTGATCGACGGGAGGAATGTCGACGGATCAGGTGAGCCCCCCTCTTCCTTACTATGCAATCAGGCGGGGTCTCTTATACTGGGTCGTACGACGAAGGGGGGAAAACCAGGAATTACTAATGGTGCCTAGACCCTACAGGGATACAGTTCTACAGTTAGCCCATTCCCACGTCCTAGGAGGACACCTGGCACGAGACAAGACTATTGACAGAATCATGCAGAGATTCTATTGGCCCCGTGTCACCCGAGATGTGGCCAGGTATTGTAAGACGTGTGATCAATGTCAACGTACAGCCCCAAGGCCACACCTACGTAACCCTTTGATTCCTCTCCCCATCATAGAGACTCCCCTTTGAACGCATAGCTATGGACCTCGTAGGACCCCTCCCAAAATCCGCCAGAGGACACGAGTACATCCTAGTGGTTATAGATTATGCTACCAAGTTCCCGGAGGCCATACCCCTGCGTAACATGTCGTCAAAGGGAATTGCCAAGGAATTATTCCTGATGTTCTCTCGTGTGGGCCTTCCCAAGACGATCTTAACCGATCAAGGAACCCCGTTCATGTCCCGGTTGATGAAGGACTTGTGTCGGTTATATCAGGTTCAACAGATACGTACAAGCATATTCCACCCTCAAACAGATGGGTTGTGTGAACGCTTGAACAAAACAATTAAAAGCATGTTGAGAAGAGTGGTGTCCCGAGACGGGAAAAACTGGGACATGCTCCTCCCACACTTAATGTTTGCCCTGCGAGAAGTACCTCAGGCATCCACTGGATTCTCGCCGTTTGAATTGCTCTATGGCAGACCCTGTCGAGGAATCCTCGACTTAGCCAAGGAGACCTGGGAGACCCAACCATGCCCCTTTCGATCCACAATAGAACACGTTACCCTGATGAGAGACCGCCTGTCAGCAGTGTGGCCCATAGTCAAGGAGCATATGGAGAAGGCCCAAAGGACCCAAGGCCGGGCCTATGATAAATCTGCGACCCCCGTGAGTTCACCGTGGGAGAGAAAGTGATGGTGCTTGTGCCCACGGCCGAACATCGCTTGCTGGCGCAGTGGAGGGGGCCCTACGAGGTAATGAAAAGGGTCTCACCGGTCAATTACCTCATCAAGCAACCTGACAGGAGGAAGAAGGTCCAACTCTATCACATAAACCTGCTGAAGACGTACCATGGACGAGAGGAGGAGGTGGCTTTGATGGCCCTGGAGGGCAAAGAAAAAAAAGAGGCTCTACCACAGGTGCGCCGTGGCCAAACTCTCCTACCGGAGCAGTCAAGACAGCTAGATAAGCTGATTATGAACTTTGGTCGAGTATTCTCTCCATTCCCAGGACAAACAGATGTCCTGTTCCACCATATCCACACTGAACCCGGCAAGAAAGTGCATATCCGCCCTTACAGGATTCCTGAGGCTCGCCGAGTCATCGCTAAGAAAGAGGTGAGGGAGATGTTGAGGATGGGCGTGATCGAGCCCTCGACGAGCGAGTGGTCCAGTCCCATAGTCCTGGTCCCCAAAGCCGATGGTAGTATGAGACTCTGCAACGACTTTAGGGGCGTGAATGCCATCTCTACATTCGATGCGTATCCCATGCCCCGTGTGGATGAACTCTTGGAGCGCTTAGGAAAGGCCAAGTTCATCACTACCCTGGATTTGACGAAGGGATATTGGCAAGTGCCGGTGGCTCCGGAGGATCGCTCAAAGACTGCCTTCGCCACCCCAGAGGGGCTTTTCCAGTATGTGAGGATGCCCTTCGGACTGCACGGAGCCGCTGCAACCTTCCAACGCCTCATGGATGCCATTCTACGCCCCCATCAAGAGTATGCAGCGGCGTACATAGACGATGTGGTCATCCACAGCGAGGACTGGGATAGTCACCTCCTGCGATTACGGGCGGTGCTCGTGAGTTTGGAAGCCACAGGGTTGACAGCCAATCCAAATAAATGCTGCCTGGGCCTGTCCGAAGCGGAATACCTGGGGTATACCGTGGGGAATGGGAAAATACGCCCGCAGGCAGAGAAGACCAGGGCAATTCGTGACTGGCCTCGACCCCGGACCAAGCGAGACGTTCGGGCCTTCTTAGGGATAACAGGATATTATCGCCGTTTTATCCCGGGATATGCAACCATTGCCAACCCCTCACAAACCTCATCAGGAAAAACCTGCCAAACCAGGTAGAGTGGAAAGACGAGGCGGAAGAGGCCTTTCAATTGTTAAAAGATGGCCTGTGTTCTGATCCCGTTCTACAGGCTCCGGACTTCTCACAAGAGTTCATTGTGCAGGTCGACGCCTCGGATACCGGGCTCGGGGCCGTACTAGCTCAGGGTGAAGGTGAAGCAGAGAAGCCGATTCTCTTCATTAGTAGGAAACTCAGCGATCGGGAACAGAGGTATGCGACCGTAGAGAAAGAGGCCTTAGCCATCAAGTGGGCCCTCGATTATCTCCGGTACTACCTACTGGGTCGGAGGTTTGCATTAGTTACTGACCATGCGCCCCTCGCGTGGATGGCTGGTAAGAGAAACAATAACAACAGAATAGCCAGATGGTTTTTGTCTTTACAACCGTTCTCTTTCCATGTCATCCACAGGGCCGGATTGAGGAACGGGAATGCAGACGCGCTGTCCCGACGCGACCAAGACGGTGCGTCTGGCGCCCGACCCTCCGGTTCGGTCCTGGGGGGGAAGGTATGTGGAAGGACCACTAGAGGGCAGGCTGGGCTCATGGATAGTAGCCCAACAAAGCATGGGAGACCAGGTAACCAGAGTCAATTAAGCACAGCTGAAGGTACTAATGAGATACTCTCCTTCCCCTATAAGAGAGAGAATGGAACCAACAGAGAAGGAGAAAACTATCTCTGGAAGATGGCTACCGAGAGAGAGAAGCTGTGCTGAAAGAACCAGGAAGATGGTGACAAACCCATGATTTATGTTTGTTGTAGTTTAAAGATTATCTTATTGTGTTCTTGTTTCATCTGGAGAAGAAGATGTGTTTTTTTCCTTGGAAGATTTTTCATTGATTATGTTAATGTTTTTGTTGACAAAATACCCTCAATAGAGAACCGTGTTCAATCAGAAAAACCTACTCCTGACTCGTTTATTCCACCTTCCCGCTTTAGAGTGACGCCTAATTACTTGGTACGCTCACAGTTCCCATAGCAACACCCACTCCTCCACTCCTGACAGGAAGTGGTGATGTGTGAGCGTTCCAGAGTGGAGCATCTGTTTCTGTGACTCAGTCCTTCTCACACACTCACACTGCAGGGCCACAATCCAGAATCACATTGGATCCCAGCAGGGAAGTTCTGGAGCAGTAACACAGGGGTCAACACAACCTTCTACTACTGGGCCTATTCTTGTCCACCAGCCACCTCTCTATGTCTGATCTACTGTTGATGCCATTGTTATTTACCTGGGGACATAGTCACTAAATGCCAGACTCGTGTGATGACTGAAGCTCTGAATGGATGTTGATTCCTATCAACTCAATAAATAAACATCACAACAACAAATCAAATTGTGTTTGTCACATGCGTCATAAGCAATAGGTGTAGACTAACAGTGAAATGCTTACTTACCTTTTCTAACAATGCAGTTAAATAACTTTTTTATAGAAGTAGTGACACAAGGAATAAATGAAAAACATGGCTCTATACAGGGATGACCAGTACAGAGTCGATGTGCAGGAGTAGATACAGTTGAAGTCGGAAGTTTACATACACTTAGTTTGGAGTCATTAAAACTATTTTTTCAACCAGTCCACACATTTCTTTTAAACAAACTATAGTTTTGACAAGTCGGTTAGGACATCTACTTTGTACCTGACAAGTAATTTTTTAAACAATTGTTTACAGATTATTTCACTTATAATTCACTGTATCACAATTCCAGTGGGTCAGAAGTTTACATACACTAAGTTGACTGTGCCTTTAAACAGCTTGGAAAATTCCAGAAAACTTTGTCATGGCTTTAGAAGATTCTGATAGGCTAATTGACATAATTTGTGTCAATTGGAGGTGTACCTGTGGATGTATTTCAAGGCCTACCTCCAAACTCGGTGCCTCTGCTTGACATCATGGGAAAATCAAAGGAAATCAGCCAAGACCTTGTAAAAAGAATTGTAGACCTCCACAAGTCTGGTTCATCCTTGGGAGCAATTAACAAACGCCTGAAGGTACCACGTTCATCTGTACAAACAATAGTACACTAGTATAAACACCATGGGACCACGCTGCCGTCATACTGCTCAGGGTGGACGCGTTCTGTCTCCTAGAGATGAACGTACTTTGGTGTGCAAATCAATCCCAGAACAACAGCAAAAGGCCTTGTGAAGATGCTGGAGGAAACGGGTGCAAAAGTATCTATATCCACAGTAAAACGAGTCCTATGTCGACATAACCTGAAAAGCCACTCAACAAGGAAGAAGCCACTGCTCCAAAACCACTAAGCCAGACTACAGTTTGCAACTGCACATGGGGACAAAGATCGTACTTTTTGGATAAATGTCCTCTGGTCTGATGAAACAGAAATAGAACTGTTTGGCCATAATGACCATCATTATGTTTGGAGGAGAAAGGGGCAGGCTTGCAATCCGAATAACACCATCCCAACCGTGAAGCACGAGGGTGGCAGCATCATGTTGTGGGGGCGCTTTGCTGCAGGAGGGACTGGTGCTCTTCACAAAATAGATGGCCTCATGGGGGAGGAAAATGATGTGGACATATTGAAGCAACATCTCAAGACATCAGGTAGGAAGTTTAAGCTTGGTCGCAAATGGGTCTTTCAAATGGACAATGACCCCAAGCATACTTCCAAAGTTGTGGAAAATTGGCTTAAGTCAACAAAGTGAAGGTATTGGAGTGGTCATCACAAAGCCCTGACCTCAAACCCATAGACAAATTGTGGGCAGAACTGAGAAAGGATGTGCGAGCAAGAAGGCCTACAAACCTGACTCGGTTACACCAGCTCTGTCAGGAGGAATGGGTCACAAATTCATCCAACTTATTGTGGGAAGCTTGTGGAAGGATTCCTGAAATGTTTGACCCAAGGTAAACAATTAAAAGGCAATGCTACCAAATACTAGAGTGTATGTAAACTTCTGACCCACTGGGAATGTGATGAAAGAAATAAAAGCTGAAATAAATCATTCTCTCTACTATTATTCTGACATTTCACATTCTTAAAATAAAGTGGTGATTCTAACTGACCTAAGACAGGAATTGTGAAAAACTGAGTTTAAATGCATTTGGCTAAGGTATATGTAAACTTCCGACTTCAACTGTATGTACATATACAGTGCCTTGCGAAAGTATTCGGCCCCCTTGAACTTTGCGACCTTTTGCCACATTTCAGGCTTCAAACATAAAGATATAAAACTGTATTTTTTTGTGAAGAATCAACAAGTGGGACACAATCATGAAGTGGAACGACATTTATTGGATATTTCAAACTTTTTTAACAAAACAAAAACTGAAAAATTGGGCGTGCAAAATTATTCAGCCCCCTTAAGTTAATACTTTGTAGCGCCACCTTTTGCTGCGATTACAGCTGTAAGTCGCTTGGGGTATGTCTCTATCAGTTTTGCACATCGAGAGACTGAATTTTTTTCCCATTCCTCCTTGCAAAACAGCTCAAGCTCAGTGAGGTTGGATGGAGAGCATTTGTGAACAGCAGTTTTCAGTTCTTTCCACAGATTCTCGATTTGATTCAGGTCTGGCCTTTGACTTGGCCATTCTAACACCTGGATATGTTTATTTTTGAACCATTCCATTGTAGATTTTGCTTTATGTGTTGGATCATTGTCTTGTTGGAAGACAAATCTCCGTCCCAGTCTCAGGTCTTTTGCAGACTCCATCAGGTTTTCTTCCAGAATGGTCCTATATTTGGCTCCATCCATCTTCCCATCAATTTTAACCATCTTCCCTGTCCCTGCTGAAGAAAAGCAGGCCCAAACGATGATGCTGCCACCACCATGTTTGACAGTGGGGATGGTGTGTTCAGGGTGATGCGCTGTGTTGCTTTTACGCCAAACATAACGTTTTGCATTGTTGCCAAAAAGTTCAATTTTGGTTTCATCTGACCAGAGCACCTTCTTCCACATGTTTGGTGTGTCTCCCAGGTGGCTTGTGGCAACCTTTAAACGACACTTTTTATGGATATCTTTAAGAAATGGCTTTCTTCTTGCCACTCTTCCATAAAGGCCAGATTTGTGCAATATACGACTGATTGTTGTCCTATGGACAGAGTCTCCCCACCTCAGCTGTAGATCTCTGCAGTTCATCCAGAGTGATCATGGGCCTCTTGGCTGCATCTCTGATCAGTCTTCTCCTTGTATGAGCTGAAAGTTTAGAGGGACGGCCAGGTCTTGGTAGATTTGCAGTGGTCTGATACTCCTTCCATTTCAATATTATCGCTTGCACAGTGCTCCTTGGGATGTTTAAAGCTTGGGAAATCTTTTTGTATCCAAATCCGGCTTTAATGTCATAAGGTGAATGCACCAATTTGTAAGTCGCTCTGGATAAGAGCGTCTGCTAAATGACTTAAATGTAAATGTAAATGTAAACTTCTTCACAACAGTATCTCGGACCTGCCTGGTGTGTTCCTTGTTCTTCATGATGCTCTCTGCGCTTTTAACGGACCTCTGAGACTATCACAGTGCAGGTGCATTTATACGGAGACTTGATTACACACAGGTGGATTGTATTTATCATCATTAGTCATTTAGGTCAACATTGGATCATTCAGAGATGCTCATTGAACTTCTGGAGAGAGTTTGCTGCACTGAAAGTAAAGGGGCTGAATAATTTTGCACGCCCAATTTTTCAGTTTTTGATTTGTTAAAAAAGTTTGAAATATCCAATAAATGTCGTTCCACTTCATGATTGTATCCCACTTGTTGATTTTTCACAAAAAAATACAGTTTTATATCTTTATGTTTGAAGCCTGAAATGTGGCAAAAGGTCGCAAAGTTCAAGGGGCCAAATACTTTCGCAAGGCACTGTAGATAGGGGTAACGTGATTACGCAACAGGATGTATAATAGACAGTAGCAGCAGCGTATGTGGTGAGTGTGAAAGTCTCTGTGTGTGTGAGTGGCGTCATTATGCATGTGTGCGCGTGTTATATATGTGTGTATGGCTGTGTGGTTAGAGTCCAGTGTGTGTGCAGTGTCAGTACAGGAGAGTTAGTGCAAAAAATTGTGTGTGTGTTGGGTTGTCAGTGTAAATATGTGTGGGTAGAGTCCAGTGTGTGTGTGTGTTGGGTTGTCAGTGTAAATATGTGTGGGTAGAGTCCAGTGTGTGTGTGTTGGGTTGTCAGTGTAAATATATATATTATTATATTATTATTATATTATTATTATATTATATTATTATATTATTATTCTTATATTAAATATGTGTGGGTAGAGTCCAGTGTGTGTGTGTGTTGGGTTGTCAGTGTAAATATGTGTGGGTAGAGTCCAGTGTGTGTGTGTTGGGTTGTCAGTGTAAATATGTGTGGGTAGAGTCCAGTGTGTGTGTGTGTTGGGTTGTCAGTGTAAATATGTGTGGGTAGAGTCCAGTGTGTGTGTGTGTTGGGTTGTCAGTGTAAATATGTGTGGGTAGAGTCCAGTGTGTGTGTCTGTTGGGTTGTCAGTGTAAATATGTGTGGGTAGAGTCCAGTGTGTGTGTCTGTTGGGTTGTCAGTGTAAATATGTGTGGGTAGAGTCCAGTGTGTGTGTGTGTTGGGTTGTCAGTGTAAATATGTGTGGGTAGAGTCCAGTGTGTGTGTGTTGGGTTGTCAGTGTAAATATGTGTGGGTAGAGTCCAGTGTGTGTGTGTTGGGTTGTCAGTGTAAATATGTGTGGGTAGAGTCCAGTGTGTGTGTGTTGGGTTGAGGTGCAGTCAATGAACAGCATTCTTACATAGGTATTACTTTTTTTCCAGGTGGGTGAGGGTATTTTGGAGTGCAATAGAATTGCAATGAGGCAATTGCTTCATCTGTGGATCTGTTGGGGCGGTATGGAAACTGCAGTGGGTCCAGGTTGACTAGGCTTTCAAAGCATTTCATGGCTATAGATGTGAGTGCTGCGGGGTGATAGTCATTTAGGCTTTAGCGTTCTTGCGTACAGGGACTATGGTGGTCTGCTTGAAACAAGTTGGTACAGACTGGGTCGGGGTAGGTTGAAGAGTGTGAAATCACACAGTTGTCCAGAACAGCTGGTGCACTCATGCATGGTTCAGTGTTCCTTGCCTCGAAGCGAGCATAAAAGGCATTTAGCATGTCTGGTAGACTTGCGACGCTGGGCAACAGCTGGCTTGGTTTCCCTTTATAATCCTTGATAGTTTGCAAGCCTTGCCACGTCCGTCAAGTGTCAGAGTCGGCGTAGCAGGATTCGATATTAGTCCTGTATTGATGCTTTGTCTGTTTGATGGCTCGTTTGAGGTCGTAGCGGGATGTCTCCTTGAAAGCGGCATCTCTAGCCTTTAGCTCAGTGTGGATGTTGTCTGTAAACCATGGCATCTGGTTGGGGTATGTGCGTACGATCACTGTGGGGACGACGTTGTCGATGGAATTATAATGAAGCTGGTGTGGTAAACTCCTCAATGTTATCATACGAATCCCAAAACACATTCCAGTCTGTGCTAGAAAAACAGTCCTGTAGCTTAGCATCTGCTTCGTAGGAACACTTCTGTATTGATGGTGTCATTGGTACTTCCTGTTTGAGTTTTTGCTTGTAAGCAGGAAGCAGGAGGTTATGGTCTGATTTGCCAAATGGAGGGTAAGGGGGGGGCTTGTATGTATTTTTGTGTGTGGTGAGAAAGTGATAGAGTTTTGTTGCCTCTAGTTGCACAGCTGACATGCTGGTAAAAATGATTTCAGTATTCCTGTGTTAAAATCCCCCTTATGGCCCTATACAGCCCGTTGATTGCAGTCTTAGTGCCAGCATCGGTTTGTGGTGGTAAATAGGCAGCAACAAAACATATAAATGAAAACTCTCTTGGTAAATAGTATGGGCTATAGTTTATTATGAGGTACTTTAATTCAGGCAAGCAAAAACTCGAGACATCCTTAACATTACAGATTGTGCACCGGCTGTTGTTAACAAAGAGACTACGCCCTTCGTCTTACCCGAGTCAGCCGTCCGGTCTTGACGATGCATAGAACAACCAGCAAGATGTATACTTTCCATGTCGTTCAGCCGCGACACGGAGAAACACCAAATATTACCATTTTTCGGGTCCCGTTGATAGCATAGGTTTGAACGGAGCCCATCCAGTTTGTTCTCCAGTGACTGTACGTTCGCCAACAGAACAGAGGGCAATGGTGGTCTATTTGCTCTCCAACGTAGTCTCGTCAGGATGCCGCCTGCCTCTCCTTCTGCCTGGTCCGGAGTAAGCACAATATCCAGAGCTGCCGACTCGTTGAAGTAGAAATGTTGATCCAGATGGAGGTTAGTGATCACTGTTCTGATGTCCATAAGATGTTTTCAGTTATAGGAATGATGGCGGAGACATTATGTACAAAAGAAAAGTTAAGATCAGAGTAAAAAGACCACATGAAATAGGTCAGGAGCCCTAAGATAGTAACAAGAACAGTCCAATAACACCAGCCTTAACACATAACAACAACACAGTCCAATAACACCAGCCTTAACACATAACAACAACACAGTCCAATAACACCAGCCTTAATACATAACAACAACACAGTCCAATAACACCAGCCTTAACACATAACAACAACACAGTCCAATAACACCAGCCTTAACACATAACAACAACACAGTCCAATAACACCAGCCTTCACACATAACAACAACACAGTCCAATAACACCAGCCTTAATACATAACAACAACACAGTCCAATAACACATGCCTTAACACATAACAACAACACAGTCCAATAACACCAGCCTTAACACATAACAACAACACAGTCCAATAACACCAGCCTTAACACATAACAACAACACAGTCCAATAACACCAGCCTTAACACATAACAACAACACAGTCCAATAACACCAGCCTTAACACATAACAACAACACAGTCCAATAACACCAGCCTTAACACATAACAACAACACAGTCCAATAACACCAGCCTTAACACATAACAACAACACAGTCCAATAACACCAGCCTTAACACATAACAACAACACAGTCCAATAACACCAGCCTTAATACATAACAACAACACAGTCCAATAACACCAGCCTTAACACATAACAACAACACAGTCCAATAACACCAGCCCTAATACATAACAACAACACAGTCCAATAACACCAGCCTTAACACATAACACAGTCCAATAACACCAGCCTTAACACATAACAACAACACAGTCCAATAACACCAGCCTTAACACATAACACAGTCCAATAACACCAGCCTTAATACATAACAACAACAGTCCAATAACACCAGCCTTAACACATAACACAGTCCAATAACACCAGCCTTAACACATAACACAGTCCAATAACACCAGCCTTAACACATAACAACAACACAGTCCAATAACACCAGCCTTAACACATAACACAGTCCAATAACACCAGCCTTAACACATAACACAGTCCAATAACACCAGCCTTAACACATAACAACAACACAGTCCAATAACACCAGCCTTAACACATAACAACAACACAGTCCAATAACGCCAGCCTTAACACATAACAACAACACAGTCCAATAACACCAGCCTTAACACATAACAACAACACAGTCCAATAACACCAGCCTTAACACATAACAACACAGTCCAATAACACCAGCCTTAATACATAACAACAACACAGTCCAATAACACCAGCCTTAACACATAACAACAACACAGTCCAATAACACCAGCCTTAATACATAACAACAACACAGTCCAATAACACCAGCCTTAACACATAACACAGTCCAATAACACCAGCCTTAACACATAACAACAACACAGTCCAATAACACTAGCCTTAATACATAACAACACAGTCCAATAACACCAGCCTTAACACATAACACAGTCCAATAACACCAGCCTTAACACATAACAACAACACAGTCCAATAACACCAGCCTTAACACATAACAACAACACAGTCCAATAACACCAGCACAAAGAAAATAGCCCATAAAGTACCCTCCTTCCAAACACAACCTTACTTGACTTCAGAAATACACACATTATGCCAGTAAGACATGCTGAGAATTATAAACACAATACCCACTGACACACACGATGCAGGTATGCCCACACACAAACTAAACACACAAATTCCCACTATCAAAACAAGTCTATACACCTAAACGCATAGATTGGTAACTAAGGACAGAAAAACCTAGGAGAATAACAATCCAGCCTCGAGGTCACTGAATCAAATAAATTAAACACGTGTGCGTGCGGACGTCTCAGTCATATTTCTGTGTAAGGGATCTTCCAATAAGGTTCTCTAACTACTAGCGCCATCTAGTGACTGACAATGGACATGTTTGAGTTACTACACAGCAGAATGAGTGCAGTGTGAACATAATATGAACCAGACTGGTTACATTACATGGACCTTGCTATCCAAGTAGCCAAAAAAAGCACCACTGATTACTGATCCAACTACAGAAACTAGAAGATAACTCCGTTTCAGGCAGACAGGGACACAGATTACACCTACTCCAGAGCTACAAAGCAATAGGGGGTTGTTGTTGGGGAGAGTGCGGAGTGAGAGGGTGAGCTGTACTGCCTTGGTCACTGTTGCCGCGTGTGACTAGGAGAATCTGTCAGAGAAATTACCATGACCTGAACACACACAAATACACACCAGTGTAACTTGACACCTCGCTGGCTGACCTCTGGAATGGACCCAGTCTGCCTTGACCTTCTGAGAGCACCGCGGGCACACAGTCCGGTCTGACCACATTCCAGGGGTGTGGCAGGAGAGAGTTAAAGACAGAGGCACTGTAGAACAGCACAACCAGGCAGCAATACGTACAGACAGGCAGAACAAAATCAAACATGTGGAGTAGCCATTGTTTTATTAAGTTTCCAAATACAAAAAAACTTTAGTCTCAAGCCCAAACAGGTCACTGGTCACTGGACACAAACAGGACACTGTACAAACATACCTGTCACATCTCATATAATTGTGGATAAATAACTGTGACATATTAAAAGTTGCATAAATAACCTTCAAGTATTCAGCCAGCGTCCAGACAGAGCCACCTTCAGCTTTACATTCTCTCCTCTCCTAAATATACACCACCACGAGATATACAACCTCATATGATGCACACCCTTCATCTGACCTATACAAGCCTAGAACCACACCATGGTTAGTGTCCTGCCAACAGTGACTAAGTCTGTCTCTGTTTTAGTCACTCCTGGAGGTTTGGCATGAACATGACAGGAGATGTTTACAGTTCAATTCCTAATTCCATGGTTACCTCAGACAGAGATCTGACACCAGGCTAGCAATGATTCACTGTTAAAAACTAAAAACTAAACTTTTTAAAACATGTTTGATAGAATACCCACCATGTAAGCATGATGACGTTAGTATACCATATCCCTCCGTATAAGAGTATAATTGTCAAAAAACACGAGCAGTTCAACCACTATGTTTCTTTGAAACATGTATACTCTGCAACCCTAAAACAATAAACGTCTGATCACACACACCCTCTCTCTCTCCTCTACAGAATACCACCACTCCTTCAGTCTGCTGTAGAATCTCTCAGACACACTCAGCACATAACAAACCTGATTCCTGTGGGTGAGTAGTTGTGATAGAGGTGTTAGTGCTGGATCTAAAGCCTGCACACTACGTAGCTCTACTGGTTCCTATCTTAGTGAAGTCATCTGTCTCAGAGCAATAACATCTGCTTTATAGACACAGGCAGTTATTCCTCTCGAAGGTTGACAAAATAGTCAATGTTTGAAATCAGATTAAAAACATTTTAAATAAACATTATTCAAAATATAAGATAACAAGAAGTGTGCCTGGGAGCTTTTGGCTGTCCGTCTGTAACAAGTATAAAGGACACTGATCCATCCAATGACAGAACACAGACAGACAGAGCCCTACTATGTAACAGCAGAGCCATGCGGTAGAGCCAGGATGGAGGCCAGTTGCAGCTCTAGAGCAAGACAGATGCTGCAACTGCACAGCACAGAATCTGTGATATGAAAGAGGGAGGGATGTTTGTAGAGGAGTAGACACAAAGGCTGCCACCGTATCATTACCTCAATGCTCAGACAACATAGTTATAAAGCAGCAAACTCTTTAGGCAAAAATGTAAGTTTCCTATGGGCAGAGACTGTGACAGAGCAGAGAAGCAGAATGCTGTAGAGAGGTTGATCAAATATCCTTTAAAAAGCTTCATACACACATCAGGCCACAAGACTCAGAAAAGAGCCAACTTGTGACCAGTTTCAGCAAGCATTTCAACAATCCACATGACCAGGACTGTGTGCTCACATGTGCACATACTGTACACACACCTCTTCAATAACAATCCTAAAATAAGTAGTCCGAAGGTAGGCAGTCCTCCCTCTGCAGGGTTAGTCCATTAACAGTATGTTTTGTGTGCGTTTGGTAAAATAAAGATTAGAGCTTAACCATGTAGCAAGACCCAGTCCTCACATCAGTGTTTTTTCTCCTAGAAAGTAAACTTCCTGTTCATGTCCACGTTCCCCTCTGATAGGCTGAGCTGGCTCAGGACTCCCCCCCTTGGCGCTGGTGTCCAACCACGTGGGGATTGAACTGTGTGATGATGATGGTGATGTCATCGCGGTACATGCGGGCCAGTTCCTCAGGCAGAGACAGCATCTTGGACAGCGTCTCGTGGTCCACTGCTCCAAACTCATTGTTGCCCACCGCGTGGCGAATCAGGTGGGTGGCAGCGTTCTGGTCCTGGAAAGCTAAGGAGGCACGGGCCTTCCTCTCAGCCAGCAGCCCCTGCATCTGTCCCAGGGTGACATGGTAACCCCCCACGGTGAGGGGCTGGCGCTGGTGGACCCCCGTTAGATACTCCCCTACGATCCGGACCACCTCCTGTCGATGGAGCGTCTCCCACAGCCCGTCTGTACCCAGCACCTACGGGAGGAGGGACAAAGACCGGGAGTTAACAAAAGGAAACTTCAAACTACATAACTTCAGATATAGGTATGTTTTAATGGAGCACAATGCAAGTTTCTGTTCAAGAAAAGACAACAAAGTCTTATCAATCAATCAATGAAATCATGAATTGGTCAATCAGTCAATTGACCAATCCTTTGTCTCTCACCAGGAAGCGGTCCTGAGGTCGGAGGCGGTGGTGTGTGATCTCAGGCTCGGCCGTGAGGTAGGGAGGGGTGTGGTAATTGGGGGGGATGAACTTGGTGTGTTCGTTGTCATGGAGCTGGTCTGGTCCTGACTCCAACACACCTCGCTGCAAGTCAATGCTCCACTTGAACTTCACATCTCCAAACGCACGGAACGGCATCAGCAGGCCCAACAACCGGTCCTGGCAGAGGGAGAGAAAGAGATAGAGGATATATGTTGGTTTTTACTTTATGTTTAACTGACCTGCTGTGCCACTGTTCTCTCTGTATGTGTAACGGTACTGACCTGCTGTGCCACCGTTCTCTCTGTATGTGTAACGGCACTGACCTGCTGTGCCACTGTTCTCTCTGTATGTGTAACGGTACTGACCTGCTGTGCCACTGTTCTCTCTGTATGTGTAACGGTACTGACCTGCGGTGCCACTGTTCTCTCTGGATGTGTAACGGTACTGACCTGCTGTGCCACTGTTCTCTCTGTATGTGTAACGGTACTGACCTGCTGTGCCACTGTTCTCTCTGTATGTGTAACGGTACTGACCTGCTGTGCCACTGTTCTCTCTGTATGTGTAACGGTACTGACCTGCTGTGCCACTGTTCTCTCCGTATGTGTAACGGTACTGACCTGCTGTGCCACTGTTCTCTCTGTATGTGTAACGGTACTGACCTGCGGTGCCACTGTTCTCTCTGTATGTGTAACGGTACTGACCTGCTGTGCCACTGTTCTCTCTGGATGTGTAACGGTACTGACCTGCTGTGCCACTGTTCTCTCTGGATGTGTAACGGTACTGACCTGCTGTGCCACTGTTCTCTCTGTATGTGTAACGGTACTGACCTGCTGTGCCACTGTTCTCTCTGGATGTGTAACGGTACTGACCTGCTGTGCCACTGTTCTCTCTGGATGTGTAACGGTACTGACCTGCTGTGCCACTGTTCTCTCTGTATGTGTAACGGTACTGACCTGCTGTGCCACTGTTCTCACTGGATGTGTAACGGTACTGACCTGCTGTGCCACTGTTCTCTCTGGATGTGTAACGGTACTAACGGTACTGACCTGCTGTGCCACTGTCCTCTCTGGATGTGTAACGGTACTGACCTGCTGTGCCACTGTTCTCTCTGTATGTGTAACGGTACTGACCTGCTGTGCCACTGTTCTCTCTGTATGTGTAACGGTACTGACCTGCTGTGCCACTGTTCTCTCTGTATGTGTAACGGTACTGACCTGCTGTGCCACTGTTCTCTCTGTATGTGTAACGGTACTGACCTGCTGTGCCACTGTTCTCTCTGGATGTGTAACGGTACTAACGGTACTGACCTGCTGTGCCACTGTTCTCTCTGTATGTGTAACGGTACTGACCTGCTGTGCCACTGTTCTCTCTTTATGTGTAACGGTACTAACGGTACTGACCTGCTGTGCCACCGTTCTCTCTGTATGTGTAACGGTACTGACCTGCTGTGCCACTGTTCTCTCTGTATGTGTAACGGTACTGACCTGCGGTGCCACTGTTCTCTCTGTATGTGTAACGGTACTGACCTGCGGTGCCACTGTTCTCTCTGGATGTGTAACGGTACTGACCTGTCGTACGACAGTCTTCTTCTCAGAGGGGGGGTGCTCCCCCTGGATGCGGGCCACCTCGTTCTCATTCTGGGCGTTGTGGTCGTTGGAGAGCGTGTGAGCGCTGAACGAGCCGTCCTCCTCCTGGACCCCCAGCACCGCCCGGCCGTCGCCCGTGTTTGCTACATACCTACACAACCACAGTCAGAGGATTCAGACACTCAGTCAGAGCAGGCAGATGGGAGACCTGGCAGTACTTATGGGAGCCAACAGAGAGAGATCCGTGGCTGTGGACTAGAGTACGTGTAACAGTATAATTTTAAACCGTCCCCTCGCCCATACCCGGGCGCGAACCAGGGACCTTCTGCACACAACGACAACATTCACCCTCGAAGCATCGTTACCCATCACTCCACAAGAGCCGCGGCCCTTGCAGAGCAAGGGGAAACACTACTTCAAGGTCTCAGAGCAAGTGACGTAACCGATTGAAACGCTATTTAGCGCACACCGCTAACTAAGCTAGCCGTTTCACATCCGTTACATACGTACAGGTCGGATCCATCGATGTGAGCTACGCAGGCAGTCGCTCCAGAGAAGGCCACTCTCAGAACCCAGTAGTGGAGGAAGGAATTGGCGTCTCCCACCTGGACAACACAACATAATGATCAGCACTATACATTTCTACCCAGTGCTGGATACTATGGTAACACAGAGACATCGATGGACAGGGGATAGAACACAGTCTCCCACCTGAGCCTCCAGAGACAGGTCACTGTCCAGTCTCTTAAAGGCACTCAGCAACGCCTCTCTGGGCCCTAGGCTCTCCCCTGGACTGGGAACACAATCACATACAATCAACTCCAACACTGAATAATGACCCATGTTTAATAACATTACTGATGCATCCTTATTACCCCATGCCTGTTGAGGTCTATGACTTTCTCTGTGTGTGTGTGTGTGTGTGTGTGTGTGTGTGTGTGTGTGTGTGTGTGTGTGTGTGTGTGTGTGTGTGTGTGTGTGTACCTGCTGAGGTCTATGAGTTCCTGTGTGTGTGTGTGTACCTGCTGAGGTCTATGAGTTCATGTGAGTGTTTGTGTGTGTGTACCTGCTGAAGTCTATGAGTTCCTGTGTGTGTGTGTTTGTGTGTGTACCTGCTGAGGTCTATGAGTTCCTGCCAGTAGGTTCTGAGGCTGTTGAAGTACATAGTCTGTGCCTCCCTGGTGAAGAAGTCGTTGGGGTGTTTGTGCCACTGCAGGATGGGGCTGAGGGGTCTGCCTGCCTCTACTGCAGCCTCCAGCTCACACAGGGTCTCATGGGGCATCAAGGACATGGCTACGTAGTAGAACAACCTCTCACTCAGCGCCTGAGAAACAGACAGGTAGATGTTTTACTGCACATTAAAACTAACTTGCAGATTATACACAATGACAGCAGAAACTTTACCTGTGCACAGGCACAGCCCGCATGGCCATCGAACACTCCCAGCAGCATCCCCCGCGTCTGCAGACAGGTGGCAGCGCTGCGCCGGTCCTCGATGGGTGCGTTGGCAGGCAGCTGGTTACTGTCGAACCCCATCACCGACGACACATTCTTACCATCAAACTCTGGAACCTAGAACCAAATCAAATCAAATCAAATTTATTTATATAGCCCTTCGTACATCAGCTGATATCTCAAAGTGCTGTACAGAAACCCAGCCTAAAACCCCAAACAGCAAACAATGCAAGTGTAAAAGCACACAATCATATTATTATAGGCTCAGCGCAATCGTGAAGCTGTACTCATTGTGTGTAAATGTGTGAAGCTGTACTCATTGTGTGTAAATGTGCCCCTACCTTGAAGCTGTACTCATCGACCGCCCCTACCTTGAAGCTGTACTCGTTGTGTGTAAATGTGTGTATCGTCCGCCCCTACCGTGAAGCTGTACTCGTTGTGTGTAAATGTGTGTATCGACCGCCCCTACCTTGAAGGTGTACTCATTGTGTGTAAATGTGTGTATCGACCGCCCCTACCGTGAAGCTGTACTCATTGTGTGTAAATGTGTGTATCGACCGCCCCTACCTTGAAGCTGTACTCATTGTGTGTAAATGTGTGTATCGACCGCCCCTACCTTGAAGGTGTACTCATTTTGTGTAAATGTGTGTATCGACCGCCCCTACCTTGAAGGTGTACTCGTTGTGTGTAAATGTGTGTATCGTCCGCCCCTACCTTGAAGGTGTACTCGTTGTGTGTAAATGTGTGTATCGTCCGCCCCTACCTTGAAGCTGTACTCGTTGGCCTTGAGGATTGAGTTGACCTGTGGGGGGGTGAGATTGTAGCTGTGGAGGTCAGGGCTCCTCCTATAGCCACGCACGGGCATGGCTGTCGGCCATAGGGGGTGGGGCTGCGACGAGGTGGGCCGGTGGGAGGTGGGGCAGCAGGGAAGCTGGCGTTGGCATGGGAACAGGGAGGAACCCCAGAGCTTCGTCCGAGGGAAGCCTCGGAACAGCTGTGATGTCACGGGCATGGTGGCTCGCTCTGGGTGCATACACTCTCAGAGCACCGCCACACACACACACACTCTCAGAGCAGCGCCAACACACACACACCTACGGGAGACACCAGGAATTGTAAGCTATGGGCAAAAATGCAGCTTGTGTCATCTGTATAATTCAGTCACAACCACAGCTGACTATGGCATTTTGATCGTGTACACACCTCTCCTTCAGTCAGTGTACATAAATTACTGACACGTAGTAACAGAGCTCTCGACAAAGGTACCATTACAGACCAATACAAACAAAAGTGACATGCAAATAACATAATGGATCAAGACAAGCAGTTCTACCTTCCAACTGTATTTATTTGGATTGTGTGGTGAATAAGGGAGCTGGAACCAGTGACTTTGCTACAAGGAAACCTCCTGTGCAATAAAGGTCTGAGCCTCTTGGCAGAGGCTTTATTATGCTTTGAGGCAGGTTGCACTCCAACAATGGAACACTGCATTCCAGTACTAGCGGACTAGTGTGACAGACTGGCACTAGGTTGCCAGGCTGTGTTACTCCATAAAATAGCCTTGCCCCTCTACAGGGGTCAGCCACCACTAGTTTTCTGACAGACTATATATAGTCCTGTGAAGCAGCTCTGACATTTGCTCACTCCTGAAACCCCAATCTTGTCCTACTGAACTAGATTCTCTCTAACGGCATAGGCTATCCCTCTCTCTGCCCTTTCCGCCTCCTCCATTAGGACCCCAGGGAGAGGAACTACTGTTATTGTAACAGCTAATGGGGATCCTAATAAAACATGAACAAATACAATAATTACACTATAATTAAAGGGGCAATCAGCAGTTGCTAAATTAATGACATGGACCCATCGATTCTTGAAGAATAAAATGTAGAAAAGCCTCGATCTTAGTTCAACTGCCACACTCCATCAGAACCCAAAATAAAAGCTTGTTAACCTTCAATGTTTGTAAAGAAACACTATATAGCCTCAAAACATGGTTAAAACTATTATTTTGATATCATGGATGGTCAGTCCTTGCATCCATAGCTCTGTCTATGAATTTGAGAGTAGATACATTTCTCCAACCCTATCCCTCAGCTTTTTACCGAAACAGGGTCCGCGATTTCGCTTTCTGATTGACGCTTTAATCTAGCTATTTGTAGCGAAGGGGCAATGCGTGCAGCTGCTCTGGTCGGTCGAAAGAGACCCAGGCACGGCTGAAATACACGGAACCACCGGTACTAGTTGAAATACCGCTCAAACCTCCAGTCTATGACCAGTGACCACGGCCTATCCCTGGCTAGGCCTGACTGCTACAGATTTGCCATATTGTTTACAGTACAGTCCGTTTTCTTTGTACTTAGATGAAATCGACATCAATATTTTCAGAGTTCCCAATAGAGAATAATCCCAAATACAAGCATAATTAAAGCCAGCACATTGTTATGTATTAATTTGATGGGCCGACAAAAGTCTACTCTACTGCTGGGTAGTAACGTTGGCTAGCGATGATCTAGCTATGCGTCACCGGAAACCAGTTTAAAACACCACTCCTCCTTCAGTCCTTGTACATTACGTTCACGGTAACAAAGCTCACAACATATAACAGAAGTTAGTTATCAATGCATTAACACATACTGCACAAAAGTAACATGCCAAACACATTTATCTAGCCACCGACCTTATTCTCAGAGTTTACTATTTCGTTTTGCTACGCTACCCACCCTCCTGCATCTCTCTCCAGCTCACAACATACTAAACGTTGATTGGCTCACCTCTCTGACAGATCTGACTGGCTTGTTAACCCTTTGCACGCTGCTGGGGGTATGTGACAGACTTTCAAGCACCAAAATGATGTCTAGATCTCTATTCATCATGAACTATTTGCAAAATAACACCCAGTGTAGTAAAGGAACAGGTGAACGGAACCTGCTGGCTGCAGCTCCTACTGGCCCTGGAGCAGAGCTGGGCCTACTCTGTTATCTAGTTTTATAGCGCCATAATAAGGTCATCACACTTCAGCAGAAGAGATGTTTCCTGGCACGTTAGGTTAATAAATGATGATGCCACTACAGCAGCCAATAGCTAATGTGTGGATGGTTTTAAGTACCACAATCCTTCTCTCATCTACCTTCACCTCCCTCCATCTTCTCTCTCTAAGTACAGGGCCAATAACAGAGGAAGTGAATGAAGAGACAATATACCCATTGTTTTAATTTGTAAAAACAGATCACATAGAAAAACTGAATTACAAAATGTACATCATCGACCCTGTGAAGAACATGTACAAAATACTGTGTAAACAAGTAGAAAAGCATTTGTAAAAAAAAAGAGCCTGCCAAAGCTGTAAACAAAACAATTAAACCACGCTAGTCACACAGCTACCAAGGCTGTTACATGCTAACAAGGCATGGCATACTATAGTCTATACCACTCAAGCTCAACTCTGGACCAGTTCCACGGCTTTTCTTCAGATTTAGAGCTGGGACACCAGGTGTGTGTAATTAATGATCAGGTAGAACAGAAAACTAGCTCCAGACCTCGTAGGGTAAGAGTTGAATACCCTTGTCACACTTTTCTCCATCTCTAGCAAACACAGCTTTGATTATTCAAATTGCATTCTAAACTGAAGATCATGATTAGTTGATTATTGGAGTCAGGTGTGTTAGCTGGGGCAAAACTGTGACACCAAACAGCCCCCGAGAACTGGAATTGCCCGGTCTATACTTTCACCATTCTGACAGCAGAAACTAGATCAGGAATCTCTTGTCCACCAATGTTTTGTTGGCCAGGTTTCTCCGCCCAATACCGTTACGGATTAACCGAAAGATCTAGAATAGAAAATAAATAATGTTATTTTCTGCTGTTATACAACTGACACAAACAAACAAAGACCGGAACAAGTACACCCACAATACTAACCATTTGCTGTACGTATGTGAGTACGCCTGCCAGTATGAAGCTCTGTGCTCCCAGGTCGACCACACAGAAGAAGAGCGTGTCAAAGATCAACAGAGTGGCTTCGTTCCCATAGAACAGCACGTCACTGAACGAATGGGACTCATCTGTTGAATAAAGACATATTTCAGAGGTCATACAGGTGCCCAGGCTTGTTCACAGACCACCATTTATCTGCAGCCCACACAGTGTGTGTAATGTAGTAACATAGACCGCATATTACTGTTGTATCTGCCATGTTTTGAGATATATACAGTACCAGTCAAAAGTTGACACACCTACTCATTCAAGGGTTTTACTTTATTTTTTACAATTTTCTACATTGTAGAATAATAGTGAAGACATCAAAACTATGAAATAACACATGGAATCATGAAGTAACTGAAAAAGTGTTAACAAATCTAAATATATTTGATATTTGGGATTCTTCAAAGTAGCCACCCTTTGCCTTGATGACAGCTTTGCACACTCTTGACATTCTCTCAACCAGCTTCATGAGGTAGTCACCTGAATTGTATTTCATTTAACAGGTGTGCCTTGATAAAAATGTATTTGTGGAATTTATTTCCTCCTTATTGCGTTTGAGGCAATCAGTTGTGTTGTTACAAGGTAGGGGTGGAATACAGAAGATAGCCCTATTTGGTAAAAGACCAAGTCCATATTATGGCAAGAACAGCTCCAAACTTTTGCCTGGTACTGTATATACATATAAACTATTGGAACCAAGATTGAAAAAGAAGTGATGTTGGCACAAGATGGAGGGAAGGTTGCAGCATAACCGTTGTAGAAGATGCTCTTGTCCATAGGCTCCATGAACTCCATCCCTATGACTCTCTCAAAAAACAGTTTGTCTCTCACAACGTATTCCATGTCCCGATGGGCCTACAGAGAATACAACATAACATCAGGAAAGGGTGTGTGTGAAAATATTTACAACAGATCCCAGGAAGTGACTGATGGTGTGTTGTGTGTTTATATCTTACATGGTCTATGACAGATCCTAGGAAACGGTTCATGGTGTGGTATGTTGATATCTTACATGGTCTATGACAGATCCTAGGAAGTGACTGATGGTGTGTTGTGTGTTTATATCTTACATGGTCTATGACAGATCCTAGGAAGTGACTGATGGTGTGTTGTGTGTTTATATCTTACATGGTCTATGACAGATCCTAGGAAGTGACTGATGGTGTGTTGTGTGTTTATATCTTACATGGTCTATGACAGATCCTGTTCATGGTGTGTTTGATATCTTACATGGTCTATGACAGATCCTAGGAAGTGACTGATGGTGTGTTGTGTGTTTATATCTTACATGGTCTATGACAGATCCTAGGAAACGGTTCATGGTGTGGTATGTTGATATCTTACATGGTCTATGACAGATCCTAGGAAGTGACTGATGGTGTGTTGTGTGTTTATATCTTACATGGTCTATGACAGATCCTAGGAAACGGTTCATGGTGTGGTATGTTGATATCTTACATGGTCTATGACAGATCCTAGGAAGTGACTGATGGTGTGTTGTGTGTTTATATCTTACATGGTCTATGACAGATCCTAGGAAGTGACTGATGGTGTGTTGTGTGTTTATATCTTACATGGTCTATGACAGATCCTAGGAAACGGTTCATTGTGTGGTATGTTTATCTTATCTTACATGGTCTATGACAGATCCTAGGAAACGGTTCATTGTGTGGTATGTTTATCTTATCTTACATGGTCTATGACAGATCCTAGGAAACGCTTCATGGTGTGTGGTATCTTAATAACTTACATGGTCTATGACAGATCCTAGGAAACGGTTCATGGTGTGTGGTATCTTAATAACTTACATGGTCTATGACAGATCCTAGGAAACGCTTCATGGTGTTTGGTATCTTAATAACTTACATGGTCTATGACAGATCCTAGGAAACGGTTCATTGTGTGGTATGTTTATCTTATCTTACATGGTCTATGACAGATCCTAGGAAACGGTTCATTGTGTGGTAGGCTTTGGTGCTCTGATCAAAGGGGTGTCCCGAGGCTGCGTCCACCAACCGCGATGGTCCATTTCTCTGTTAGAGACAAACACATATATACCTTTGAACAAGGTAAATATTTCCATGCCCTTGAGTGTACCTAACCCATTGAACTCTACAAAGTAATCTGAAATTCTAAATCATGAAATGTGTTGTAACCTGAAATAATATGAAAACAACAACTACAACTACATTTTTAAAAGCTTCAGACAGAACGTAACAGAATATTCTGATAGAAACACATGGCATAGAACAGACATGAATATCTTTCCTGTTGATTAAGATGATCTGATCTCAAACAACACACAGACACACACAGCCCCACCCTGCTGAGGGGCTCCAGGATGCGGTCGTACTGCAGGCGTAGGCGGCTGGTGATAGAGATCTGGAAGGTCTGAATGTCTGTGTTGGGAAGGAGACCTCTCTGACCACACAGAGACTCCTACAGAGAGAGAGAGGGAGAAAGGGTTGAATAGCTTTAAATATCGGAACGAAATACACACATCCCAATTCCACACACACACACTCTGTCTGTCTGTCTGTCTGTCTGTCTGTCTGTCTGTCTGTCTGTCTGTCTGTCTGTCTGTCTGTCTGTCTGTCTGTCTGTCTGTCTGTCTGTCCGTCTCTCTGTCCGTCTCTCTGTCTCTCTGTCCGTCTCTCTGTCCGTCTCTCTGTCCGTCTCTCTGTCCGTCTCTCTGTCCGTCTCTCTGTCCGTCTCTCTGTCCGTCTCTGTGTCTACATACGGCCTCTCTCTTGAGGTTGATGTTCATCTCCTCCATGTTGGTGTCAGCGTGGCCGTGGACGGAGCGCCCGTGGATGTAGTAACCAAAACACCTGTGGGACAGCAGCAGCACCGAAATCTAAGACAGAAGAAAAACGTTGTTTAAATGACTGATAGCATTAAAACAATGCTCTTTTTTAAAATGTATTTATTTTTCTCCCCAATTTCGTGGTATCCAATTGTTGTAGTAGCTACTATCTTGTCTCATCGCTACAACTCCCGTACGGGCTCGGGAGAGACGAAGGTTGAAAGTCATGCGTCCTCCGATACACAACCCAACCAGCCGTACTGCTTCTTAAAAACAGCGCGCATCCAACCCGGAAGCCAGCCGCACCAATGTGTCAGACGGTACACCGTGCACCTGGCAACCTTGGTTAGCGCGCACTGCGCCCGGCCCGCCACAGGTGTCGCTGGTATGCGATGAGACAAGGACATCCCTACCGACCAAGCCCTCCCTAACCCGGGCGACGCTAGGCCAATTGTGCGTCGCCCCACGGACCTCCCGGTCGCGGCCGGTTATGACAGAGCCTGGGCGCGAACCCAGGGACTCTGATGGCACAGCTGGCGGACGGTACACCGTGCATCTGGCAACCTTGGTGCCCTTAACCACTGCGCCACCAGGGATGCCCGGTGAGAGTGATACTCACGTTGCTGATAGAGCATAGGTCCACAAACTGACGGATCTTATCCTCCACAAAACGCTCATGGAAAGCAGTGAAGAAAATGATCTGCAGAGAGAAAGTGAAAGACACACAGAGTGAAAAAAGCCTGTCCAGAGACCCACTCTGGTAACAGGTCTGACCAACGTCTGCAGTTCATAGGGGTGTACCTACCTGCAGCAGTCCAATGCAGAGCCAGAGAGTGGCGGCCAGGCCATAGCGCAGCGTCAGGCTGTAGGGAGGGGAGTAGGCCTGAGGGGGGCGCTGGAGATCTGACCAGGGGTCTCTAAGGGCCAGACTAGAGAAGCCAACCACCTAGACACACAGGGAGAGAGAAAGAGAGAGCAACAGTCACAGAGAGATCGTTAAGAAAGTGATTTGAAATGTATCAGGGGAGAATGCTGCCATTTCTCTGATGGGAAAGAGAGAGTCACAGAGAGAGGCACAGAGGGACAGAGAGAGACAGAGACACTGAGGGACAGACAAGGAGACAGACAGAGAGACACAGACAAGGAGACAGAGAGGCAGAGAGAGACACAGACAAGGGGACAGAAAGAGAGAGAGACACAGACAAGGAGACAGACAGAGAGACACAGACAAGGAGACAGAGAGGCAGAGAGAGACACAGACAAGGGGACAGAAAGAGAGAGAGAGACACAGACAAGGAGACAGAGAGAGGGAAGGAAGATGTGTGTGTGTACCTCCAGTAGGAAAAGCACAGCCATGATCTGGAACGTGGGGCTGATCTTGCGTATGGTCTGAATCTCATTCCACTCGTTGGCCACAAAGTAGGTCCTCCAGATGCTGACAGGAGAAGGGCTGTGCTTCGCCTCACCGTTGCCATTGCCTGACAACAACCCAAATCATGGTCACGTCTAATTCAGAGACAGAGGGGTAAAACAACTTTCAGAGAAAAGGGGAAAAGGTGTTTTTTGACTACGTACCCTGGATGGTCTTGTTGGCTTTGCCGCGCGGTCTCTCCCAGTCTATGAAGAAGATATCCACTGACAACTGCTGGATCAGCTTATGGAGAAACTGCACAGTCTGGGGGACAGGAAGACAATTTAGACCAGTGGTATTCAAACTTTTTCAGCAGGGATCCCATTTCTATCGGCAGAATTTCTCGTGACCCCACCCCAAATATAATGACCGATATATCGATATCGGCCAATAATTCCACCGCTATTCGATAAATAGGATGAAAAAGGCAAATATGTTCCTTTTTCCACAAAAAATGTATTATTATGATTGGGAGGCTCCAACACAAGGTTACCACAGGAAAGTGGGAAATCACTTCCTCAGCAAAACCTCTCACTATCCAAATCTGCATGTGCTTCAGGGAAGAGAACAGAGTTGTGAAGTAGCACAGATCCATGAACAAGTGACTGCTCAGCTGCAGTGTTTTCCCCATAAAACACAAGGGTTATTCTTTGACCGTGCAGGTTTATGTTAATGTTGTGTTCCGAACATTGGGTCAGAATCTGTGTGTGGGTTTGGGTGTGTGCATGTGTGTTAAGTCATGTGGTCTTCCTAGGTGTGGATTGATGAGGCCTTCAGATCTTCTAATATGCCATTGGCACCTATGTCACCGCCTTGGGAAAAACTGTCCGAAAAATATAGTTTATTCTCCATATCTCGATTTGTTTCATGAATTAATAGATTATTAGGATCCTTGGCATCCTAACACTGATAGACATAGGAGTTGAAGTGCAAGTTTCAACAGATTCACCTATATTAACACCAGCCCTATTTTCCTGACAGTTTTCCTATAGGTGTGCCACAAAGCAGTATCCTTAGCGTTGGCACACAAAACAGAAAAGTATTAGAATTTTGGAACTAGATGTTTCTGCACGTTTGGGGACGTTACAGCATGTTATCCCACCAGTGGTGAGAACCTGCTGTAGCTCTTATTACCATCATCTATGCCGTAGTTGGTTTTAGGTGGTTTGAACCAATTTATATACTTACACAACCTTAGAAATCTGAAAAATTGACATTTTACATCAACAATTAACATTCAATTAATTTTTATCTCTTACAAAATTAGGAGAACCAATATAAATAATTTACTAAATCACAATTAATTTGTCAAATAATCTGTACTGTAATCCCCACGGCCATTTAAAACAAAACATAATACTTTTTTCTACGTGGCGACCCCACTGCAATTCCCCCGCGCCCACACTGTGGGTCGCTCCCCCGACATTGAATACCAACATTTCAGACAAGTAGAAGCATACACATAATACAAGCTGTCAAGAGGGTGGGATGGCCTCACCTTGAGAGCAAAGGCACAGCCCACATACGCCACAAACCTCTCCTCCTGCAGACCTGGTAACGGTAGCAGCACTGACACAAAATGCTGGGCCTAGACACACACACACACACACACACACACACACACACACACACACACACACACACACACACACACACACACACACACACACACACACACACACACACACACACACACACACACACACACACACACACACACACACACACACACGTTTGAATGTTTTTAATGTTCTTGTGTGGGAGGGGGAGAGGAAAAGAGGAGGGGTGGAGAAGAGAAAGACTTGCCTCCACCGTCTGAGTGTGCAGCCCAGGAGAAGAAAGAAGAGAAAAACCTTGAATAAAATCAGAATCCGTATAAACAGGAGTAAAGACCAGAGACAGGTCAGAGGTAAAGGTGTACAAGAGAGGGAAAGGTCTGTTAGTGTGTGTGTGGGGGGGGGGGCTGTGGTGTGTGTCTGTCTGCGGGGTCCCTGTCTACCTTATAGAAGATGAGCCAGTACAGGCCTGTTCCCACGGTGATGAAGAAGAAGACGTTAGCCAGATCACCAGCGTAAAACAACAGGAACTTCAATACGGTCTGAGAGACAGAGAGAAAAAGAGGGTTGAGACAGAGAAAAAGAGGGTTGAGAGACAGAGAAAAAGAGGGTTGAGAGACAGAGAAAAAGAGGGTTGAGAGACAGAGAAAAAGAGGGTTGAGAGACAGAGAAAAAGAGGATTGAGAGACAGAGAAAAAGAGGGGTGAGAGACAGAGAAAAAGAGGGGTGAGAGAGAGAAAAAGAGGGTTGAGAGACAGAGAAAAAGAGGGTTGAGAGACAGAGAAAAAGAGGGGTAAGAGACAGAGAAAAAGAGGGGTGAGAGACAGAGAAAAAGAGGGGTGAGAGACAGAGAAAAAGAGGGGTGAGAGACAGAGAAAAAGAGGGGTGAGAGACAGAGAAAAAGAGGGGTGAGAGACAGAGAAAAAGAGGGGTGAGAGAGAGAAAAAGAGGGTTGAGAGACAGAGAAAAAGAGGGTTGAGAGACAGAGAAAAAGAGGGTTGAGAGACAGAGAAAAATAGAGGGGGAGAGACAGAGAAAAGGAGGGGTGAGAGACAGAGAAAAAGAGGGGTGAGAGACAGAGAAAAAGAGGGGTGAGAGAGAGAAAAAGAGGGGTGAGAGAGAGAAAAAGAGGGGTAAGAGACAGAGAAAAAGAGGGGTGAGAGACAGAAGAAAATAGAGGGGGAGAGACAGAGAAAAAGAGGGGTGAGAGACAGAGAAAAAGAGGGGTGAGAGACAGAGAAAAAGAGGGGTGAGAGACAGAGAAAAAGAGGGTGAGAGAGAGAAAAATAGAGGGGAGAGAGAGAAAAATAGAGGGTTGAGAGACAGAGAAAAAGAGGGGTGAGAGACAGAGAAAAAGAGGGGTGAGAGACAGAGAAAAAGAGGGGTGAGAGACAGAAAAAAATAGAGGGGGAGAGACAGAGAAAAAGAGGGGTGAGAGACAGAGAAAAAGAGGGGTGAGAGACAGAGAAAAAGAGGGGTGAGAGACAGAGAAAAAGAGGGGTGAGAGAGAGAAAAATAGAGGGGGAGAGACAGAGAAAAATAGAGGGTTGAGAGACAGAGAAAAAGAGGGGTGAGAGACAGAGAAAAAGAGGGGTGAGAGAGAGAAAAAGAGGGGTGAGAGAGAAAAAGAGGGGTGAGAGAGAGAAAAATAGAGGGGGAGAGGCAGAGAAAAATAGAGGGGGAGAGAGAGAAAAATAGAGGGGGAGAGGCAGAGAAAAATAGAGGGGGAGAGGCAGAGAAAAATAGAGGGGGAGAGGCAGAGAAAAATAGAGGGGGAGAGGCAGAGAAAAATATTGGGGGAGAGGCAGAGAGAGACAGGTCAGGGAAAATATATGACAAACATGCAATCGAATTCTACATTTAAATAAATGCATTTGGGTATTTAAAGTTAATGGTTAGAAGTCAGGGGTTACAGGTTAAAGGTCAGGTACCTCCATGTCAATGAGAGGAGAGCCAATCCTCCTCTTCCAGCTGGCTGTCTTCACCAGGGAATACAGAACAGAAACGCCACCCAACACCCCTAGGGCGATCTACACACACACACACACACACACACACACACACACACACACACACACACACACACACACACACACACACACACACACACACACACACACACACACACACACACACACACACACACACACACACACACACACACACACACACACACACACACACACACGGTCTTCACTATACATGCAATCGCAACAGCATTACCCTTCTCGTTCTCTGTCCCCTGGTTACTCACATCAGTCTTCATGTGAGCCTCAGTCTGGTCCATCTCATAGTCCACAGCAAACGACACCTAGAACACACAGAAGTTACAGTGGGATCAGGTATGTGTGTGTGTGTGTGTGTGATGTGTTACTCACAGAGACAGTCTGTGTGTTTGGGGCAGTGATGAGGACGTCTGAGTAGGTCACAGAGAGGAGAGGAGGGAACACCTGTCCCTTCTGGGTCCCTGGCACCAGCTGAAACCTATGTCATAAATACACACACATGTTTTTACACCCTGCTAACATTGATGAATGCGTGTAGTCCTACATGGAGGTGTGTTTGTGTGTGCAACTCACCCTATCCTGATGCTGCTTGCGATGCGTATGACTTTTGGCAGAGAGCCGAGGCTCTTCTCTCTCCCACTCAGAGTGTCCACCAGTAACACACGTCTCGATAGGTACCAGTCGTTCAAGTTACCTACACACACCATTTATTCAAGATACTTGTTGAGGGAGAAAGGACTTAAAACAAATGTACTCCCTCCCACATTCACCTTGGTTGATGAACTTCCTGTTGTATTCTTGGTTGAGGTTACGTGTGGGGAGGGGGAGCAGTCTCCTGTCCTCTCCTCGGCTCAGATCCACAAACACATCGTAGAATAAAGGCTCAGCATAAACACGCAACAGGTCTGCTACGGAGAGAACACACTACACACACAGACACATACATAATAGAATTGGCGCTAAGTGAGAACGCAAAACAACTGTCACCATGAGAAAACACCACAGCACATGTTGACGAGATAGAGACAGGGATTGACTTGGGCAGGAGTTCACCGGATCTGAGTCCCGGCACCTCAAATGTTCTACTGCTCGAGCTCCTGTTCCTCTTACAGAATATTATCTCAAAAGTATTGTGGAGCTTCTGCACCTAAATACGGTATAAACAGTAGTGGCATCCAAAATGAGTACCGGAACCCATTTCAGTTCAAGTCAAGCACTGGATAGAGGTAGAAACTCACAGTCTCCAGGTAGGCCGTGCCAAAGGTGTAAGCTGCCTCCTGTCTCCTGGCGGTGTCTGGACAGAGCTGGGAGAGGAGACAGTCACTTTCCTCAAGTCAAAACTAATAATGATAACGACTGATCTATGACTGAGTTGTATCATGAAACACTGGCGTCTCAACACTGGAACCAGCAGTGTGATGTAAAGAAGAGCACCTTTAGGCAAGACTTGTGTGTCACTAAGGGCTCTGCTCCCAACCTCAGGTTGTTACAAATATTACTACAGTAGACAGCTCAGCTTGAAGGTCAATATGAATGGGAGTCATTATGAGACTGCAAAGTGTGGCAATGCAAGACTAGCCTTCACTAGTCAGGCTCAAGATGAACTTCCTGTTTTACCTGCAGGTTGTTTCCTCCCACTTTCTCCCATTGGAGGAAGTCTCCTCTGGCGTTGTAGACAGCAGCCACTAGGTTGATGTCTGTATTCTGAGAAAGAGAGACAACGCACATAGAATCGGAGTGATCATCATAGGTGTTATGGTAATAGTGTTGGGTCAATGTGTGTGTTACGGACCCTGTTGCGTCCCTTGAAGCTGAATCCAGTGGGAAGTGGCTCTGTCTGCAGCACGCGGTTGGCCAGACCCGGCTGGTCCCCGTAGTAAAGCCATGGGAGATTGGCTCTCCTAAAGTCACAGGGGCAGGAATGGACAGTTCCATTGATTGATCTACTCCAGATTTGACATTATTGGTTGAAAACAGTGGTTAGAGACTCCAGAGCAAGAGTAGATCTTCAGAAGATGTTTTAGGGGTTATAGGTTAGGGGTCAGGAAAAGAGTTAGAGGTTACCAGTAGGATATGTCCTGTGTAGATCCCAGGGCTGCGGTAGCTCTGAAGATGGTGTTGTAGAGACCACAGGCATCGTTGGCCACGCTGCTGAAGGAGTGCATGTTCATCACACACATGTTCCCCAATGCCTGGCATGCTGTCAGGTTAGTATACACCTGTACAATGAACACATACCAACACGATCAGGTCAGAGAACACCTGCAGGACACACCACACACACGGACAAGTGCACATAGATCGTCCAGTGACAGAAAGGTGAACAGGTATTTGAGAGGCTGTATATTTTACCAAGCAGGCAGCTGCTGAAGAGTAGAGGTTTGTGGAGAACCATGCTGATTGCACAGGAAGGGACTACAGGGGGAACATACCAAACAGTGTTACTATAATTCCACAGTCACATAACTACAGCAGGCTCACTGATGCTCTGGGCCCAGTTTTTCAAAAATTACAGTATCTACCTGGATTTTGCCTATCATAGGAATAAAACAGAGAAATAGAATGAATACAATGGAATACCCCATTCAAGTAAATTATTTGTTCTATTTCTATGCATTTAATCTTATCCAATAGACAACATCCAGATAGATAACATTTGAAAAACTGGGCCCTGTTGTGTTGACTTACCAGCTCGGCATAGTTGACATTAGGGTTCACAGCTGTAGGGAGGTTGTTGGGAGGGAAACACATACCTCCAGCCTGTAAAGAAACACGACATTTGATTCACGGATGCTCTAGACTTGTATTTCATTTTAAACCCATACATGACACACACACGTATTATAGAGGGTGGGCTCACCAGGATGTTGGAACCACACATACAGGACTGAGAGGTGTTGATGAGGGAAGCCTGGCATCTCTGACACCTAACAGAGACAAGAGAGCAGAGTCAGACAGAGACAGGCAGAGTCAGACAGAGACCGACAGAGACAAGAGAGCAGAGTCAGACAGAGACCGACAGAGACAAGAGAGCAGAGTCAGACAGAGACAGACAGAGACAGGCAGAGACAGGCAGAGACAGGCAGACAGGCAGAGTCAGACAGAGACAGGCAGAGATAAGAGAGCAGAGTCAGACAGAGACAGGCAGAGTCAGACAGAGACAGGCAGAGTCAGACAGAGACCGACAGAGACAAGAGAGCAGAGTCAGACAGAGACCGACAGAGACAAGAGAGCAGAGTCAGACAGAGACAGGCAGAGTCAGACAGAGACCGACAGAGACAAGAGAGCAGAGTCAGACAGAGACAGGCAGAGTCAGACAGAGACCGACAGAGACAAGAGAGCAGAGTCAGACAGAGACAGACAGAGACAGGCAGAGACAGGCAGAGACAGGCAGAGACAGGCAGAGTCAGACAGAGACAGGCAGAGATAAGAGAGCAGAGTCAGACAGAGACAGGCAGAGTCAGACAGAGACAGGCAGAGTCAGACAGAGACAGACAGAGACAGGCAGAGACAGGCAGAGACAGGCAGAGTCAGACAGAGACAGGCAGAGATAAGAGAGCAGAGTCAGACAGAGACAGGCAGAGTCAGACAGAGACAGGCAGAGTCAGACAGAGACCGACAGAGACAAGAGAGCAGAGTCAGACAGAGACAGATAGAGACAGGCAAAACAAGGAACAAACCAAAAAGACAGGCTTTTGAAAAAGTAACTATTTTTCATAAAATTGTACAGTTATCTTAGCTAGCTGAATTGCTAACTGAATTGTTTACTTGTTGCTAAGCAGTTGCTAGGGACTCTCCTGGAAGAAGCTAGCTAGCTTACAAAGAATAACAACAACAAAAATATCTAGTTAACAGAAGAAAGGAAGACAAAATAAGGACAGAAAAAAAGGAAAAGAAAAAGGACAACAAAGTGAAACCTCTAAAGAAACAAGAGACCATAATACAAGAAACAGCACTATAGAGAGGTAGAAGAAATACACAACATTACTTTATAAGGACTGAATTCTAACATAATTCTGCCAAGCTTGATACAGCTTCAACTAGCACCGACGTGTCAAGTGAGAGGTGTCAAAGCCCATTAGCCCAACAATGGCAGGAGAGTCACACAGTTTACCCCAACCAAATGGAGAGGCCTTAGAAGCTCCCTCCTGCTGTTCAGAGGTAATTCAAATACAGTACCCTGTGCATGTAAAGAATAATAAGGCAAGAAAAGATTACAAACTGAAGCTCCTTATGGAAAATCAAGAGACACTTTTTGCTGACTATTACAAAAATGGGAACATCAGCAACCTTATCTTCCACACAAACCATCCCCTGGCATGGCACAGTGCTATATTAGCACACTACCCCCTTGTTACGAGAGCGGGGATTAACGAGGGGTGGAAACTCAGAATACTTGATAACGAGGACTCTGAGTCAAGTAATATAAATATCTATAATTCCGGAACAGTAATGGCACAGGGTAATCACAAACAGTTTCAGCTGGACTTTCACCTAATCAAAGAATTAGCCCAGCAGGAGAAGCTCTCCCTTGATAAAGATACCCCCACACCGAGCGGGTCAGACCAGACCTCTTCATTATGTAACCCCACAGACGAGCAACCCCCAGCAGAGAGTCAACCTCCCAGCACAGATTACCACTCCCTCTTTGAAATGAAGGACAAATTCACCCAGCTGGAGATAAGGCAGGTGGAGCTGGAACAGCAGGTGATTACACTTCAGTCAGCACAGACCCAGACAACAGTCCAGCACAACAACAGCCCCTTAACCAGACCCGGAGAGCTGGAGGTGGACAGAGACATATCTGCACTTTGGACAGTGGTGAGACAAATACAACAGGAGAAAGAGGAGCAGAACAGAGCACTAGAGGAGAGTGTCAGACTGCTGGTGGAGGAGAGGTTGAGGGGGATGGAGGAGAGGTTGAGGGGGATGGAGGAGAGGGTGAGGAGGATGGAGGAGAGGTTGAGGGGGACGGCGTGCGACAGAGAACAACCCACTAGAGAGGTGGCCACCCCCACGGAGAAGCCAGCAGAACAGCCCACCTCAGCACCCAACAAAAGTCTCGACACCACAGCAGAACAGTCCACACCAGACCCTGACCATAGAGTCGACATCACAGCAGAACAGACATTTACATTTACATTTAAGTAATTTAGCAGACGCAAATGAAGAACCCCAAGCCCAGCGGCTCTCACCCCCTCTGAGCACCCCCCCCCTGTCAGCCTGCCTGATAGCCCTTCTGACAACCCCCCCATACCCACTGAGGACAAACACAAGACACAGATTGTACTACTTATGGACTCAAATGGGAAATATATAGAAGAAAAAAAACTTTTTCCCAAACACAGTGTGTCTAAACTCTGGTGTCCAAACACCCAGCGCGCCCTCGACCTTCTGTCTGAGGCCAAACTAGGCTCACCCAGCCACATAATAATACACACAGGCACAAACGACCTGAGAGCACAGCAAGAAAGAGTGGCCACAGCACTGAAGGGAGTGATTGAAAAGGCTTCTTCTACTTTCCCCAACGCACAAGTGGTTATCTCCACCCTGCTACCACGAAAAGACTTCCACCCTGCCACAATACAGCGGGTAAATGAAAGGATTTCCCGTGACTGTGCCTCAAAACCAAATGTTTTCCTGGCCCACCACTCCACCCTGGACTTGAACAGCCTCTATGACCAGGTCCACCTCTACAAGGCAGCAGTGCCCACCTTTGCCCGAACTCTAAAGGACATCGCTCTCAAACATATCCCCAACACTTCACACAGGAGCAACAGATCAATAGACACCCCACCCAGACCGGCGAGACACCCTCCCAGACCTGCAGGACCCCCCCCTGGACCTACACATAGAGGACCCACGCCAAGAGGAATTACATCCAGACCACCGCACACCCAGACACATCCACACCCCCACCCCAACCAATCAACACCCCCACGTCAACCATGCCCACACCCCATTTAGGCCCCCTCAGATCAGACCTATGCCACTCCTGCCCACCCCATGCACCCCACCCCCGCAAAGAGGGCCTCAACATGGAAGCCACACATACGCCCAAGTAGTGAACGGGCAAACAGTCCCAAGCCCCACTCTCACACTCACACTCGCCCAAGCCAATGGCATGTACCAGATGCTCAGCAGGCTCTGCTCACACTTACTGGCCTGAGGCCAAACCACGACCAACAACATTGGACACTCTATGGAACAAAAAGCATTCACTATATCATCCTGGAATATCCAAGGCCTGAGGTCATCTGCCTTTGGCCTGAAGAGCAGAAACCCGGACTTCACCAAAGAAATCGGTAACACAGACATTGTCATCCTGCAAGAAACCTGGTATAGAGGAGACAGACCCACTGGTTGCCCTCCAGGTTACAGAGAGCTGGTAGTCCCATCCACCAAACTACCAGGTGTGAAACAGGGAAGGGACTCAGGGGGTATGCTAATTTGGTATAGAGCAGACCTAACTCACTCCATTAAATTAATCAAAACAGGAACATTCTACATTTGGCTAGAAATTCCAAAGGAAATTATCCTAACAGAGAAAAATGTCCTCCTGTGTGCTACCTATATCCCCCCACTAGAATCCCCATATTTTAATGAAGACAGCTTCTCCATCCTGGAGGGCGAAATCAATCATTTCCAGGCCCAGGGACATGTAATAGTCTGTGGCGACCTAAATGCCAGAACCGGACAAGAACCTGACACCCTCAGCACACAGGGGGACAAACATCTGCCTGGAGGTGACAGCATCCCCTCCCACATATGCCCCCTAGGCACAACTATGTCAACATAACCAACAAAAACGGGTCACAACTCCTGCAGCTCTGTCGCACGCTGGGTATGTACATAGTCAACGGTAGGCTTCGAGGGGACTCCTATGGTAGGTACACCTATAGCTCATCTCTTGGCAGTAGTACTGTAGACTACTTTATCACTGACCTCAACCCAGAATCTCTCAGAGCGTTCACAGTCAGCCCACTGACACCCCTATCAGACCACAGCAAAATCACAGTCTACTTAAACAGAGCAATACTCAATCATGAGGCATCAAAGCCAAAGGAACTGAGTAACATTAAGAAATGCTATAGATGGAAGGAATGCAGTTTGGAAACCTACCAAAAAACAAT
The DNA here is from genome assembly GCF_021184085.1 of Oncorhynchus gorbuscha. Classification (NCBI taxonomy): domain Eukaryota; kingdom Metazoa; phylum Chordata; class Actinopteri; order Salmoniformes; family Salmonidae; genus Oncorhynchus; species Oncorhynchus gorbuscha. Next base: position 84,642,811 of record NC_060187.1, read on the forward strand.
TAGGCAACAACAAATTCAATCCCTTTTAGACAATTTCCTGGGTAAAACGTTCCACTGTAATAGTGAAGGTGTAAACCTGGCAGTAGAAAATCTTAACAGTATATTTGACCTCTCAGCTTCCCTATCAAATCTAAAAATCTCAAATAGAAAACCGAAGAAAATTAACAATAATGACAAATGGTTTGATGAAGAATGCAAAAATCTAAGAAAGAAATTGAGAAACCTGTCCAACCAAAAACATAGAGACCCGGAAAACCTGAGTCTACGCCTTCACTATGGTGAATCACTAAAACAATACAGAAATACACTACGGAAAAAGAATGAACAGCATGTCAGAAATCAGCTCAATGCAATTGAAGAATCCATAGACTCTAACCACTTCTGGGAAAATTGGAAAACACTAAACAAACAACAACACGAAGAATTATCTATCCAAAATGGAGATGTATGGGTAAACCACTTCTCCAATCTTTTTGGTTCTATAACAAAGAACAAAGAGCAAAAACATATACATGATCAAATACAGATCTTAGAATCAACTATTAAAGACTACCAGAACCCACTGGATTCTCCAATTACATTGAATGAGTTACAGGACAAAATAAAAACCCTTCAACCCAAAAAGGCCTGTGGTGTCGATGGTATCCTCAATGAAATGATCAAATATACAGACAACAAATTCCAATTGGCTATACTAAAACTCTTTAACATCATACTTAGCTCTGGCATCTTCCCCAATATTTGGAACCAAGGACTGATCACCCCAATCCACAAAAGTGGAGACAAATTTGACCCCAATAACTACCGTGGAATATGTGTCAACAGTAACCTTGGGAAAATCCTCTGCATTATTATTAACAGCAGACTCGTACATTTCCTCAATGAAAACAATGTACTGAGCAAATGTCAAATTGGCTTTTTACCAAATTACCGTACAACAGACCATGTATTCACCCTGCACACCCTAATTGACAACCAAACAAAACAAAACAAAGGCAAAGTCTTCTCATGCTTTGTTGATTTCAAAAAAGCCTTCGACTCAATCTGGCATGAGGGTCTGCTATACAAACTGATGGAAAGTGGTGTTGGGGGTAAAACATACGACATTATAAAATCCATGTACACAAACAACAAGTGTGCGGTTAAAATTGGCAAAAAACACACACATTTCTTCACACAGGGTCGTGGGGTTAGACAGGGATGCAGCTTAAGCCCCACCCTCTTCAACATATATATCAACGAATTGGCGCGGGCACTAGAAAAGTCTGCAGCACCCGGCCTCCCCTGCTAGAATCCGAAGTCAAATGTCTGCTGTTTGCTGATGATCTGGTGCTTCTGTCACCAACCAAGGAGGGCCTACAGCAGCACCTAGATCTTATGCACAGATTCTGTCAGACCTGGGCCCTGACAGTAAATCTCAGTAAGACCAAAATAATGGTGTTCCAAAAAAGGTCCAGTCACCAGGACCACAAATACAAATTCCATCTAGACACTGTTGCCCTAGAGCACACAAAAAACTATACATACCTTGGCCTAAATATCAGCGCCACAGGTAACTTCCACAAAGCTGTGAACGATCTGAGAGACAAGGCAAGAAGGGCATTCTATGCCATCAAAAGAAACATAAATTTCAACATACCAATTAGGATTTGGCTAAAAATACTTGAATCAGTCATAGAGCCCATTGCCCTTTATGGTTGTGAGGTCTGGGGTCCGCTCACCAACCAAGACTTCACAAAATGGGACAAACACCAAATTGAGACTCTGCACGCAGAATTCTGCAAAAAAATCCTCCGTGTACAACGTAAAACACCAAATAATGCATGCAGAGCAGAATTAGGCCGATACCCACTAATTATCAAAATCCAGAAAAGAGCCGTTAAATTCTACAACCACCTAAAAGGAAGCGATTCACAAACCTTCCATAAAAAAACCATCACCTACAGAGAGATGAACCTAGAGAAGAGTCCCCTAAGCAAGCTGGTCCTGGGGCTCTGTTCACAAACACAAACACACCCTATAGAGCCCCAGGACAACAGCACAATTAGACCCAACCAAATCATGAGAAAACAAAAAGATAATTACTTAACACATTGGAAAGAATTAACAAAAAAACAGAGCAAACTAGAATGCTATTTGGCCCTACACAGAGAGTACACAGCGGCAGAATACCTGACCACTGTGACTGACCCAAAATTAAGGAAAGCTTTGACTATGTACAGACTCAGTGAGCATAGCCTTGCTATTGAGAAAGGCCGCCGTAGGCAGACATGGCTCTCAAGAGAGGACAGGCTATGTGCTCACTGCCCACAAAATGAGGTGGAAACTGAGCTGCACTTCCTAACCTCCTGCCCAATGTATGACCATATTAGAGAGACATATTTCCCCCAGATTACACAGATCCACAAAGAATTCGAAAACAAATCCAATTTTGAAAAACTCCCATATCTTTTGGGTGAAATTCCACAGTGTGCCATCACAGCAGCAAGATTTGTGACCTGTTGCCACGAGAAAAGGGCAACCAGTGAAGAACAAACACCATTGTAAATACAACCCATATTTATGCTTATTCATTTTATCTTGTGTCCTTTAACTATTTATACATTGTATATATATATATATATATAATATGACATTTGTAATGTCTTTACTGTTTTTAAACTTCTGTATGTGTAATGTTTACTGTTAATTTTTGTTGTTTTTCACTTTATATATTCACTTTGTATGTTGTCTAACTCACTTGCTTTGGCAATGTTAACACATGTTTCCCATGCCAATAAAGCCCTTGAATTGAATTGAATTGAATTGACAGGCAGAGACAGGCAGAGTCAGGCAGAGACAGGCAGAGTCAGACAGAGACAAGAGACAGGCAGAGTCAGGCAGAGACAGACAGAGACCGACAGAGACAAGAGAGCAGAGTCAGACAGAGACAGACAGAGACAGGCAGAGTCAGACAGAGACAAGAGAGCAGAGTCAGACAGAGACAGACAGACAGAGACAGGCAGAGACAGGCAGAGTCAGACAGAGTCAGACAGAGACAAGAGAGCAGAGACAGACAGAGACAGCCAGAGACAGACAGACAGACAGACAGACAGTAAAATGTTCAATCAGCAGAATCTTAACAAGTCATGCCATCTGAGAGTTTAGAGCAGAGACAGACAGACAGAGACAGTCAGACAGACAGACAATAAAATGTTCAATAAGCAGAATCTTAACAAGTCATGCCATCTGAGAGTTTAGAGCAGAAATATCAGTTGTTCTGCAGAAAGACTTGGCTGTGTCTGGTACCTGTCTCTGTAGCTGTTAGGGGCTGAGAGGGCAGGTTCAGCTCCGTTACACACCTCACACCTGGCCTCTTCCAGAGGGTTCCCCTGGACATCCCGCTCCACTACAGTACAACAATACAACATTAGCAGCACACAGCGGCGCACCATAAACACCATCACATCCCCTGTAGACGTGGCTCCTCCAGCTGCTGTCTCACCCAGTATACTCCCAGTTTTACTCACCCAGTATACTCCCATTTTTACTTACCCAGTATACTCCCAGACGGGCACTGACAGGTTCCCTGCTCAGTCAGACTGCCCGGACAGACGATACACCCATAGCCATCCTCTGTTACTGCCTACAGGAGACAGGCAGAACAACACATGCAGTTCAGCACCAGTGGAGGCTGCTGAGGGGAGAACACCTCATAATAATGGCTGGAACGTAGCAATGGAATGGCATTCAACACATAAAAACCATGTGTTTGATGTATTTGATACCATTCCACTTATTCCCCTCCAGCCATTACCATGAGCTGTCCTCCCCAACTACGGTGCCACCAATCTCCTGTGTTCAGCACACTTCCCAGGACAATCTGTATTGATTGATACCTTTAAACTGGTCGGTGAATGATAAGTAAATAGAAATAGCTGATTTTGTACTGTATTATATGGTGTGATCATCTACTGTCTAGGAGTACAGAATAAGAATATACCGGTTTTTCTAGTGGACACTTCTGACAGGTGATGGAAGCTCCGTTGGTGGCGAGAACTCTGAACCCAGTCACACATTCACAAGACAGACCTGATGAAGGAGGAGAGGGTAATTGGTTAACACAAGACATTATAACAGTAGACACAGCTGTAGGTTACGTTGTAAACCATCAGTGCCATTTCTCTCAGCAAACAATACCTGCAGCAATCTTATTGACTGATGAACCAGCTAACATAGTCTACATATAGGACAATGCAACTAGCAGGCCAGTTTACACTATATTAGCTGCATTATTATCCAATTCTAACCAGCTAGCTAGCCAGGTGGCTTACTGCAATACATTCCTCCCCTATGATTCGCTACTGCTGTATTTAAGTACTATTTAGCAAAGATGGTTGAGCCTGTTCTATTCGTACACGTAATGTTTTAAACAACACGATTTACTCTACAACAAACCCGGACTGGAGTAGATTAGCGTACTGCTAATTAGGTAGCCCGTTAGTCACAGTACAACCAACAACAGCATTGATAACGCACCAGTTGCCCTCGTACTCTGGTTCGGTCCGCATTTCACACAGGACTGACTGGAGATGTCGTAGAACTGTTCCACGCCGCAGTCTGAAGGACGCTGAAACGAAATCGTAAACTGCTGGGAGTGAAGTAGGTTTGATTTTATTGTTAGAAATAGTGCCAATCCGCACACAAGTAGCATCCCCGTTGCCATGGTAGAGAAACTGACTTCCTGTTATTTTACCCACAAACCCTTCTGTCTTTTGGGGCGTGTGCTCGCGCCACTTTTCTCGCGCCTCCCTACTTTCCCATAAAATGCACGCATGTGGCAGCTTGTGCACAGTTAATGTGGTCGGGCTCATAAAGGGACAATATTTCGACCTATCAGCATCACACAAACTTACGATATAAAGGTTAAAATACAGAGGAGCCAGAGTTGTTATGGTTTTCATCTGGTAAGTAATTTGAGAAGTTGAGCTGTTTTATCTTTTTAACTGAAATATTCTTAAATGTTTTGTCTTACAGGGCAGGCTAGCTAGTCTCATTTCACAGTCACCGTGCCTCCGGGCTAACTAGCTTGCCAACCAGGTGTTCATAATAATGTACCGCGTGCCAGCGTTCATCAGTTGTGTTGTTGGTTACTTAACGTGTTTAATTTCTATGGAAATTCTGGAATTTGGATGTTCTTAATATGAGTTTTTAAAAAGTGTGCCCATTTAAATGTTTATCCTTTTGTTGCTGTTCTTAAAATGTATTAAATAACTTGATTTCTGCTTCATGGTCATGTTTTTTTGTGTTTGTTTATCTGTTTCTAGATCTCTGGTTGCCAGATAAAAGGAGTTCAATATGACCATAGTACTTCGGTTGCAGGGTCTGAATATTAAGGCCGGGACTGAAGACATACGCAGATTCTTTACCAATTTATACATCCCAGAAGGTGGTGTATATATTATAGGAGGACACCTTGGTGAAGCGTTCATTGTGTTCACTACAGAGAGAGATGGCCAGCATGCAATAAGGCGCTCTGGAACTCTTCTTAGAGGGTCTCCGGTGACCCTACATATTAGTAGCGTTGCAGAACTGCAACGAAAAATGGAGTCCAAACTACAGAGTGAGAAGCTCATTCCAGAGTTGTTACCTGAGGAGAAGCCTTTGCTGCCCTTGCCCGACCCTGCCACAGCCCTACTATTCGGCCTTGTTGCTGTTATCCAAGGACTGCAATCTAATCAGCCAGGAGAGCACAGCAAAGCGACAGTAGCACCTGGTCCTATGCTCAGGGCCAATAGCCCACCTGTCGGTTGTGTACTCAGGACTGATGACACAGCTGTGCCTGGGAGTGAGCTAAGGAGACCAGATAAAGCTTACAGGCCAAGACCAGGCTACGTCAGGCTCTTTGGCCTGCCAAAGACTGTCACCAGCCAGGAGATCTGCCACTTCTTCAAAGGCCTGTTGGTCCAGGATGTGATAGCTAATGTGAAGCTGGGTGTGAGACAGGGCTGTCTTGTAAAGTTTGGGCATGCCCAGGACGCATGTGATGCCCTAAGATTCAACCACCAGCAACTGGGCTGCATCAGCGTGGAGGTCCGTGGGGCCTCTGAGGAGATGTGGAGCTATGCCATCCAGCAGTGTCAGAACCCTTCATATGACCCCTTGGAAAACCCCTTGTATAGGCCCACAACCCAGAGAGAGAGAACCTCATACAAGCCCCAAGAAATGCCCTCATATACAATCCAGAGAGATGGACCCTCACTAGAATCCAAGGAAATGCAGCACCAGGACAGGGCAAGACCCTCATACAGAACCCAAAGACAAAGCTTGTATGAGCCTGCCAGAGAAATACACAGGACCTGGGCCAAGAGGCTCTCTGAAGACAGATCACTGTCACGGTCACCGAAGAGGCCCAGATCCTGTGAGTCCCTTTCAACGAGCGTGGAGTACTGTATTATGGCCAAAAATCTATCCAAAACAATAACGAAGACTGAGATAAAAGAATTGTTTGGCTGTCCGAACATCACCAACAGCAAAATATTACACTTACTGTATAAGGATAGCGAGAGGACAGATACGGCGTTTGTAATATTCGACCAAACGGAAGACTACGTTTATGCTTTGAACCTCAACGGCTGCCATGTTGGTTCCCAGGCCATAGACGTCTCATCTGTCACCAAGGAGAAAATGCAAGCCATGTTGTCAACTGGGAGACACCATGGCAACCCCAAGCCAACACTAGCAGTGTCAGAGCGAAGCGAGGAGAAACATCAGATTGTGAGACCCAGGGTGAGACCGTTTCCCACAGCACAGACATGTGTTTACGTACGAAACCTCCAGTCAGATGTGACGAAAATGGAAATAAAATATTTTTTCTGCGACCTTCCTCTGACTGAACAGTTTATCTACATTCTGCATGATCAAGATGGCAATGGCATTGGTGAGGCTGTGGTTCAGTTTAAAACTGAGGATTTTGCCACACAGGCCCAGAAACAACATGGCAAGATGTATATGGGGACCAGAGTGCTACTCACCTGTATCAGCTTCCAGCAGATGGAGGACATCTTGAAAAGGAATGCATGAGGAAAGATGGCCTACTTCTCATATTTACATTTGTTATTTAGCAGATGCTCTTATAGAGGACTGCAGTCTAATCAGCCAGGAGAGCACAACAAAGCGACAGCACACTTTTTTCCTACTGGTCCCCCGTGGGAATTGAAACCCAAACCTTAGCGTTGCAAGCGCCATGCTATACCAACTGAGAAATACTGGACAACTGTTGACCAGAGCCACATGGGGATCTGGTTGGAAGTAGTGGACTCTATGGGGATAGGGTGTCATCTGAGATTGTCCCTACAACTCTAAAGATGGCACTTTAGGATGGGCTCATCACTGGAATGAGCATCCTTGAGCCGTAGTGGCTTCGAGAAGTGTGAATCCCATACCCTCCAGTCATCAAGTTACATTTGGACAAGTCTAAACTGGATATGAGTCAATATCCATTGTTATTGAATGATTCCAACTTTAATTTGAAGACCTTTTCAATACCAATGGCGGCAAATCATTCTACACCTACAGGTTGATTTAAATGCATTTCAAACTGCAACAGTGTGACAATGTTTGAAAACCAGCAACAGGACAGCATTTCTGTTCTCTTCTGACATTCAGTATTTCTTTTATTGGAATTTTCATTCCAAATATTACTTTATGAAACCAATATGTTTATTTGTCACTAATTAAATGTTACAAAAATGACCTGATTTTGATTCAAACTCCTTAAATAGTTTTATGCTAGTATGTCAATTCACTGCGTTTATGGTAGATTTAAGGTTAACTTGAGAGCCAGCAACATTTCTCACACAGCTGGAGAAGCATAGATGACACTACTGAGAGTTTATTTTCAGTTCCCTATTTTGTTGGATCAGATAAAATACAACTCATGGAATCCCCTGGGTGATGCAGTTCCAGTTTTACAGCAAAGGAACAACATCCTCCATACTGTGCATTTGGAAAGTACTCTAAAATAGATTAAATACATTTTGCCCCTCAATCTACACAACCCATATGGACAAAGTGAAAAGTTTTTATTTTTTAGAAATGTTTGCAAATTACAACAAAAAAAACATACCATATTCAGACCCTTTGCTATGAGACTCAATTGAGGTCTGGTGCATCCTGTTTTCATTGATCATCCTTGATGTTTCTGCAACTTGTTTGGAGTCCACCTGTGGTCAATTTAAATTGATTAGACATGATTTGGAAAGGCATACCAGTCTGTCCCACAGTTGACAGTGCATGTCAGAGCAAGAAGTTTGGAACCACCAAGACTTCCTAGAGCTGGCTGCAGTTGGGGGAGAAGGGCCTTGGTCGGGGAGGTGACCAAGATCCTTCGAGTTCTCCGGAGATCCTTCGAGTTCTCCGGAGATCCTTCGAGAGCAGCCTTCAGAGATCCTTCGAGAGCAGCCTTCAGAGAACCTCCGAGAGCAGCAGCCGCCTTCGGAGAACCTTCGAGAGCCTTCAGAGAACCTTCGAGAGCCTTCGGAGAACCTTCGAGAGCCTTCGGAGAACCTTCGAGAGCCTTCAGAGAACCATCTTAGCAGCGCTCCACCAATCAGGCCTTTAGGGTAGAGGCCAGAGGGAAGCCACTCAGTGAAAGCACAAGACAGCCCGCTTGGAGTTTGCTAAAATGCATCTAAAGGACTCCGACCCATGAGGAACAAGATTCTCTGGTCTGTTGGAATCAAGATTGAACTCTTTGACCTGAATGCCAAGCGTTACAGCCCAGGAGTGGCTTCAGAACAAGTCTCAAATGTCCTGGTGTGACCCTGCCAATCAAACATCTCTGGAGAGAACTGAAAATAGCTATGCTGTGATGCTCCCCATCCAATTTGATTGAGCTTGAAAGGATCTGAAGAGAAGAGGAACTCTCCAAATACAGCTTGTAGCATCTTACCGAAGACAACTCGAGGCTGTAATTGCTGGCAATGGTGCTTCAACAAAGTACTGAGTAAAGGGTCTGAATACTTATGCAAATATATTTCAGTTTAATTCATTTGCAAACATTTCTAAAAACCTGTTTTTACTTATTGGGTAGTGTGTGTGTGTGTAGATTAATACATTTTAAAATACAGCTGAAAATACAGCTGTAACGTAAGAAAATGTGGAGAGTCAGGGTCTGAAAACTTTCCAAATGCACCATACATCCTGGGATTCCGTTCAGGCCCAGCCGTTCTGGCTTTAATACAGACAGAAATACTCCACGGTTTCATCAGCTGTCAGGGTGGCTAGTCGCAGGTGAAGCCAGGTGTGGAGAAAAACAGAGATGACAAGCCCAACCCAAACAGCAGTCAGATCAGTAACCCATTTTACCACCAAACATCTGTTTCCCTAAACATTACTTGTTTTCTATAACACTTAATTTCTAAACAGACAAGATTCATCCAAGAAACCCCAGTAAATTATATGCCAAATTCACATGAATACAGACAATGGTTAATAAATCTAAAAGTCAAACTTTGGTCCGACCTATTAATGTCAAAAGAAGTTGTAAAAACAAAGTCTGCACTAATAAGTACACAATTGTATCAGTTTCTGCTTTGAAGGAAAATTATAACTATATAAAATAAAAATCTTCAGTGGCTAGACAGACAGCTGCAAACCCCATGGACTCGGGGTATATCTTGGGGGTGAGGCGGAGGATGGGTTACCCCAGGAAGGTGAATGTGTCACGTGGGGATGGATCAGTTAGTTGTAGTACCTGGATGGACCATCAGAGTATCTGGAAGGGCCTGCAGAGAGGAGATAATAGATGAGACTGATGTACTGTAGATTTCTGAACCAAACTACAGCCATTAAAAGAATGAATGTGTGTATTTCATTTGTCAACTGGGGCCGTGCGTACCGGAGAGGTTCCCAGAGAAGCCACCTGAGAAGCGGTCACTACCGCTAGACATTCTGGGAGAATCAGAGTAGCTCATGGAGCCCAGCGACAAACCGCTCTTCATACTAGGACCCTGCTGTAGACAAACGCACATACACTGAATCAAAGAGAACATCAAAGGGGACAAACTGAGTAATTCTTTGTGGTTTCATGAATCACACCATCTACCTTACGACTGTATGGGAGTACACAAGGAACAGGTTTAGCCACAGTAAGGACGTGTGCTGTCAGAACACAGAAGGTTCTAGAGCACTGCTATAATCAACAGCAATAAATCACTGACTAAACAGACAGTAGGTGGGTTAAAGGACTGAATCAAGTGACATTTATCCTCACGTCACCAGTTCCTGGAAGCTGCTTGTTACACTGCTCTGTCAGCTGCAATACCAGTGCGTGTGTGTGCTGCATACCGAGGAAACACTCCTAAGTCTGTAGTCCATTAGGACATCCGTCAGCTTCTGTGTCACCTTCAGCACGATCTGAGCATCACTCTCGTTCTCGATCCGGAAATTGTCCTACACACAGGAAACAGACCCTCACACACAGCATGTTTAAATAACATGAGAAAGCATAGTGTCACACACAGTTCCACTCACCAGGTATTTGAGTAGCGTGGACGGAAGGCTGCTGGTTTCAGGTACAGCTCCCATCAACCCTTGGCCTGATCCACTTCCCATCTGTCCCCCTCTGAACTCATCCGGGTAGCAGCTTCCTGGACTCTCCCCCAACAGCCCCTCCTGGCCAAAGCCTCCGTCTCTTCCCAGCCCAAAGCCATCGGCTGAACCCCCCAGCCCCCCTGTATTGTCAGGGTAGCCTCGGAAGCTCATGTCCCTTTTCTGGAAGGCCGTAGAGGGAGTGGAGCGAGACAGGGGGTCAGAGTAGCCCCCCCATACCACCCATGGGGTAGTTGAGGAGGCCGCCTTTGAGAGGGAAGTCCCCTGGGAACAGAGGCTCTGCAAACCTGCCACCTAGAGGGAGACATAAGGCTGCATTTGGACTACTACACAACACTGCATCCCAACATAGACCAGTCAAGCACACAAAGGTTTTATCACCTCTGCAATCTCTATTAACCCAGAAGTAAAATCTCAAATAATATGGACAGCTGCACGATTTATACTTGTTTGAAATTGCAAACAAACTCAACTAAAAGCCCCCCCCCCCCCCCCCCATGAAGCATTTGAAGCGAGCAGGTTAAGCACCGCCTTTACCCACTAAGGCCAAATGACCAGTGATGAAAAACAAAACCAGAACTAATGCTGCTCGGATCTCACGCATCCCATTCAGTCCTTGCAGATTATCTCAGTCTACACTCAGAATCTGCCCACAGGAGATTATCACTTCAGAGGCAACCTTACACTTCTTCCCCCCCCCCCATACTCACCTGGTTTTGGTCCTCTAGCTCCCATCCCTCCTGGCCCTCCCATCCCTCCTGGTGGTCCCATGTTGGGGATTGCTGAACCTGTGATGACAGAGAGATATGTCCGGAGCCACAGTACATTTAAAAACAGACTGAGCACAATGAGATTCAGACATAAATTTGAGAATAAACAGAAAAACATACGCAGTCCTGCAAACGCTTGGACCTCACTGGGCTCCTTCAGAATCACCTGAAAACACCATACAAAATCAAGTCAATCACAGCACCAGAGAGCCCCCCCCCCCGGACGCATCTCAGTAGTCTGCCATGTTATCTTTTCCTCATCCATAACTTTCTGCTCCCCCTTCTCACCTTCAGCTGTCCCCTGCCCTCTGCCTTCTCCAGCTCTGCTGCTGCTTTTTTCACCTTCTTCCTCACGTCATGGTCCTTTGTGGCAGCATCTTCCTCAAAGGGAATCTTGGCAGAATGATTTTGCTTCTGGAGGACAGATGAGACCATACAGACACAGACCTGTAGACCCAACAGCCTTTAACCGGGACTTTTACTGTGAAAGTTTAGTGACACACATGGCCTCACCATGTATCTGAAGGAGTGCTTCCAGCCCTTGATGTGAGCCAGCATGTCAGTCTGCAGACGGCTCACTTTGCAGAGTTTACACTGGTAATGCGGCGGGACTGACTTACTGGGACTGCGGTACTCCCACACATACTGAAGACCTGCAGAACATGAGTGACAGCTCTAACAAACAACCATGGGCAATGAAACATCTCAACACCCAATCATAGACTTGAAAAACAAATCAGAGCCCCAATAAGCCTATATTAGTGAAAGAGTGACTTGACTTAAATCTCTTGAACCATTTGGGGCATAGGGCTATGGTGCAATGAGTAGGTACTCACCAATGACAGTCTCACCAGTGATGGCCTTCAACTGTTTGGTCAAGGACGGGATGGTCTGCACATTTCCCGCCTTGGTGGTGAACACTGGGAAATGCACAGAAGTCAACAAAAAGCACAAACATGGCAGAGACTGCATAATGAGATCGCCATCCTACCCACGGACAGGTGAGACCAAAGGGTCCACACGTCCAGTCATCTGACCAGCAGACAGCCAATAGCCGAAGAGCCTCATGCTTCAGGAAGTGAAACACTTCAAAAAAGGTACAGCTTTAAAAAGGTCACTGTGCATTCCTTACACAACCCCCCAGTCAAATGACTTTTAGTGGAGTTTAGAAGTCCTTCATTTACTGAACAACAGTTAGAAACACAACCCCTGCTCTTCTGAGCCTCTGAGGTCCTGTTTCCAGCCGTGCATCATCGACTAAGTCTGGTAAGAATCCTTACCATTTGTGCGCTAGTTAGGTTCTGCTACAAACACAGATTGGTTGGGAGTACTAGAATCTCCTGCTCTGGCTGGTAATCAAAGTTGCTGGTAACCAAAAATAACTTCATTTGAGTTGCTGTGTGGAATTCGAGCCCCACCTTCACAAGATCATGATCCATTAGAAGGTTGCCTGGAAGGCACACCAGGGTCTGTTTCGTGCCAGGGTTATAGTACTGACCACTACACAGAAGAGAAGCTAATCTGAGGCATGGAGGCCTGCTGAAAACCATGGGGGCTGCAGTTCTTCTGCCCACCGAGACAGGTCAGAGCTAGGATATAGGATTCTCTCACTCCCATCAGGTACTCCTCCATACCAGTGTCCAATCAAAGCAGTGAAACTCTTGCATGGGCACAGCAGGTCCCAGCCCCATTGGCAGACAGTGAGTTGAAACACTTCCTACTCTTTGAGGGCCACAAAGGCCCCGAAAGAAAATCCTGCTGTCAGCATCCATTGCCCATCTGAACTACCATAGGCCTATGAGGCCACATCTTTGTGCCGGGGGCTGATAGCCCTAAATTACATTGGGATGGAGTATCCCATCTCATCCACCACCAATGTGTAGCACCCAACTGGGTGATGCACGGCAGTCATTTGGGCCCACAACATCTGACCCAGACAGGATCCTTACTGATTTGACTTGCACCAATATGGGGCAACAGCTCTACAGGACTGCAAAGCACCTGCACACCTATGAGTTCCCTCGTTAGACATTCTTCTGAGAGGACAGGTTTCACGTTGTAGTTTCTAAAGTTGTTCAGACTGTAAATAATGGACCAAAGTGTTTTATGAAATAAAACTACTTTTAATGCATCTAAAAAGATTTGTGCACATTGTATCAAAGACAGACCACCCAAAAAGTCATTGAAATGAACACTAGGGAAAAGCCTTTGTGAGCCACACAGCCTATACCTGTGGACAGTGATTAAGTTCACTGGCATTTACAGCAACCTCTAAGAGGCAGTGAATCTCAGACGCAGCCCAGAGCCCACGCTTGGACTTGCCCCCTGCCCAATCAGCCACCAGCAAAAAGGCAGGAGGATGTTAAGTCACAGCTCCTAACCTCCTATCAGAGGCAGTGATGCTGTGTGGAGGCAGAACTTACCTATGTCAGCAGAGAAGTTAGGCTGCTTTCTCTGTCAGTTGGGATAACCAGGCCGAAGGAGAGAGAGACAGACAGGTATTAGTGAGACTGGAGGAGGCAGCAGAGGGGCAAACCCCACTGCACCGTTCCCCAAACAGTGGGTCAGGACCCCCTAGAGGGTTGCAGCTTAAGATTGGGTTCTGGATAGAAACATTGGTTTGGTTTAAGCAAAAGCTTCAGGTGGACTACAGCAGAAACACATTGGAGAACCCTACTCCACTCCTGTCTCTATGGAGAGAGAGCGCGAGAAATGTCCTTTCAGCCTCTCCTCCATGACCCGGTCAGTGACATGCGTACACATGCGCTTTACCTTGAAACGAAAGTACAAGTACTCTAGTCAGGTGTTCCAATCAGAATATATATCTGTCACAAAGGCATCATAGAACCAAGCTGCCAGTGAGCCCTAGTGCTAATAGCTCAGCAGGAAAATAAGTTATGGGGGCTGACTGCCCCCTTACCAGAAAGACAGTGATGGAGGGCATGAGATTGCCCAGAGAAAACACCCAGCCCTGTTACCCTCGTTAGTTGCAGCCCTTCTACACTTGGTAACAGGGTTGTCTGGAATTCCTGCTGCCCACAATATTCTTTAGAATCTAGTAGTCAATGGGTAACTCAAGCCCTGATTGAGGGGCAATGTAGCAGGCTGCATCTCCACAGAAACACTTAAGTCTCAGGAGACCAGAAAGCACTGATCAGTCCCTGCTGCTCCAGCAGTGTCCAGTGTCTTTGTCCAGCCAAGGGCGGCTGGTAAGGGTCCATACCGCTTACTCTGCACAGAGCACTGCTACAACTTTAGGAATGAAACCGGTTAGAAGACCATACAACGACTACGTACACAGTACTCTCAAAACCACTATTTTGGAATCCACTTATCATAATAGACACTATTCAGAATGGATTAATTAACCTCATCTGGGTTGTGAATGACGAGTAATACAAATATCATCCTAACCGGGGGGAAACGGCATAACTGGGGGCAATTGACATGATTACCACGGGAAACTGAACTTACCCTGTTGTTAGCCCCTCCATTAGCGTTCCTGAACCTCTTCTGTGGTGGAGCGCCATAAGATGGCCTTGGATTGTTGCCTTGCTGCATTCTGAGGGTCATCACAAACAAATAAAGACAACGTTTAATATCTAGCTATATGGGCCACATCTTTTTTTAGGTCGACTAAGAAACAACGCAGCTGGCCTTGTGGGCAAGACCACTTGGCCACGCTCCGTGCAATATATGGTGATTAGCTAGCTGTTGCCACAATATAGTAACACTACCCGGACAATATCCTCCAGGGTTACTATAGAATAAATACGGTGTGGTATGAGTGACATGAAATACTCTACCTGAAAAAGTAAGATTCACTAAAGCAAACCAGAGCGGGGTGAATTTTGCGTGTCAAGAAGAACGACTAGCAAATTGACGCACGCGCAATTGTGTATCTCTTTATAGAAAGACCCGTGACGTACCCGATTTTATGAGCCTATGCGTTTGCCTGTGTAATCGAACTCGGAAATTTGAGTTCAAATTAATTTAAAAAAAATTAAAAGATAATAACGACATACATTTTTTATTTGCAATGTATCCTTTAAACAAGTTGCAATAAAACACTGATATATGTAGACGTGAAATTGAGAACAGGAAAAAAACTAACGAATGTTGCAGGCAAATGTGAAGACAGCTTAGCTAGTTGTCGTATCAAAGAGAAAGGCCCATGTTTATGAAGAAACAACACGAGCTTGATTTTGCTGATTGACCGTCTTCAAAAGCTACATTCGGCGCGGGAACGCTACTGCATGCACAATTATTTCTGACAGTGTCAACACACGTGGGTATTATTTCAAAACGCAATCAATTATTCTGGGTTTACTGCTCATAGATTCTGTGTAAGAGCCGATTGCTTGAAATGCACTGCCCACTGTGATTGTGGTCTCCTCCTGGTTCATCACTAGCACACACTTCGTTATTGTGTCAAATGGCATCATATTCCCCATAGAGTGAATCACTTAATCAACATCAACCCTGTTTGGCTCTGGTCAGAGCAGAAGTAGTGCACTATATTAGAGAATTGGTTGCAATTTAAGATTTTCCCCTCCACAGATAGTCCTATCCTGCAGAGATGACCAAATGCAAGAAGAAGAAGAGGCAGGATGACTTCCAGAAGGTCAAGCTGAAGGTGGGGAAGACCAAGCCTAAAGCTGACAACGCCACCAACATCAACTTCCGCACCAAGGGAATAAACCTAACTGAACAGCTGAAGAAAGATGCTAATGCACCCAGCACACACCGGAAGCTCAACATCAAGGTAGGTAACACAGACACACAAACACACTCACTCCTCTACTGTACCTTATGCTGTGTGCCTCCCCTCCTCTAGGACCTGTTGTCCCAGCTGCATCACTACAGTGGTACAGTGAAACAGGGAGCTCTTGTGGGACTGAGGGAGCTGCTGACCCTTCACCCCTCAGAGTTAGACCAACACCTCTCCAGTCTGCTCAGCGAGGCTGCTGCCGTCTTCACAGACAAGGACCCGAATGTACGGATGTCTGCCACACGCCTGCTCAGGTTAGAAAAGCATTTTGTTATGACAGTGGGAATTTGTCTTCAGGTCTTTAAAAAAAAAAAAAAAAAAAAAAAAACATCTTTATTTAATAACTTATTAGGGCTGCAATCCCGTTAACGGGATCGATATAACAGCCAGTGAAAGTGCAGGGTGCCAAATTCAAAACAGAAATCTCATAATTAAAATTCCTCAAGCATACACCTGCACTGCCATCAGACACACATAACTGCACCACATATCACACTTTCACAAAATGCTTGAAGACATGGCTAAAGGTCAATCAGATTTGTGAACATGGTCCCTAGCTGTGTGTTGCCGCTTTCCATGTTGTCTGTTGTCTGTAGCTTGTGCGGCGTGGAAACACTTTTGTTGCTTTTATGAATTTTGTCTTGCTGCTTTTTGTTCTATGTTGCTCTGTTTGTATGCTACGTCTTGCTTGTCCTATGTTGCTATTGTCTATATTGTAATTGTTTTTAATAACCTGCCCAGGGACTGCGGTTGAAAATTAGCCGGCTGGCTAAAACCGGCACTTTTACTGAAACGTTGATTAATGTGCACTGTCACTGTAAAATTTAAAAATAAACTAAACTCTAACTCAACATGTATCTTATATCATTTTAAAGGTAATCTTGTTGTTAACCGATTTCAAATAGGCTTTACAGCGAAAGCAACACAAATGATTATGTTAGGTCAGAGCCAAGCCACAGAAGAACACAGCCATTTTTCCGCGTAGAGAACAAATACATATATCCGCCATGTTGGAGTCAACAGAAGTCAGAAATAACTGGTCACCTTTTCATCCAAGCTACTCAATATTGCCCCTGCAGCCATAAGAAGTTTTAACCAGGTAGATCAGTTGAGAACAAGTTCTCATTTACAACTGCGACCTGGCCAAAATAAAGCAGTGTGACACAAACAACAACACAGAGTTACACATAGGATAAACAAAAGTACAGTCAATAACAATTTAAAAATCTATATACAGTGTGTGCAAATGGAGTAAGGAGGTAAGGCAATACATAGGCCATAGTGGTGAAATAATTACAATATAGCAATTAAACACTGGAATGATAGATGTGCAGAATATGAGTGTGCAAGTAGAGATACTGGGATGCAAAGGAGCAAAATAAATAGCAGTATGGAGATGGGGTAGTTGGGTGGACTATTTACAGATGGGCTATGTACAGGTACAGTGATCTGCGAGCTGCGCTGACAGCTGGTGCTTAAAGTTAGAGAGGGAGATATGAGTCTCCAGCTTCAGTGATTTTTGCAGAACGTTCCAGTCATTGGCAGCAGAGAACTGGAAGGAAAGGCAGCCAATGGAGGAATTGGCTTTGGGGGTGACCAGTGAAATATACCTGCTGGAGCGCGTGCTACGGGTGGGTGTTGTTATGGTGACCAGTGAGCTGAGATAAGGCAAAGCTTTACCTAGCAAAGACTTATAGATGACCTGGAGCCAGTGGGTCTGGCGACGAATATGAAGCGAGGGCCAGCCGACGAGAGCATACAGGTCGCAGTGGTGGGTAGTATATGGGGCTTTGGTGACAAAACGGATGGCACTGTGATAGACTGCATCCAGTTTGCTGTGTAGAGTGTTGGAGGCTATTTTGTAAATTACATTGTCGAGGATCGGTAGGATAGTCCGTTTTACAAGGGTATGTTTGGCAGCATGAGTGAAGGAGGCTTTGTTGTGAAATAGGAAGCACATTCTAGATTTAATTTTGGATTGGAGATGCTTAATATGAGTCTGGAAGGAGAGTTTACAGTCTAACCAGACACCTAGGTATTTGTAGTTGTCCACATATTCTAAGTCAGAACTGTCCACATATTCTAAATCAGAACCATCCAGAGTAGTGATGCTGGTCGGGCGGGTGGGTGCGGGCAGCGATCGGTTGAAGAGCATGCATTTAGTTTTACTAGCGTTTAAAAGCCGTTGGAGGCGCGGCCCGTTCCTACAGGAACGGTGGCCCGTTCCTGTAGGTTCATGCTCTACAACATCCGCAGAGTACGACCCTGCCTCACACAGGAAGCGGCGCAGGTCCTAATCCAGGCACTTGTCATCTCCCGTCTGGATTACTGCAACTCGTTGTTGGCTGGGCTCCCTGCCTGTGCCATTAAACCCCTACAACTCATCCAGAACGCCGCAGCCCGTCTGGTGTTCAACCTTCCCAAGTTCTCTCACGTCACCCCGCTCCTCCGCTCTCTCCACTGGCTTCCAGTTGAAGCTCGCATCCGCTACAAGACCATGGTGCTTGCCTACGGAGCTGTGAGGGGAACGGCACCTCAGTACCTCCAGGCTCTGATCAGGCCCTACACCCAAACAAGGGCACTGCGTTCATCCACCTCTGGCCTGCTCGCCTCCCTACCACTGAGGAAGTACAGTTCCCGCTCTGCCCAGTCAAAACTGTTCGCTGCTCTGGCCCCCCAATGGTGGAACAAACTCCCTCACGACACCAGGACAGTGGAGTCAATCACCACCTTTCGGAGACACCTGAAACCCCACCTCTTTAAGGAATACCTAGGATAGGATAAAGTAATCCTTCTCACCCCCCCCCCTTAAAAGATTTAGATGCACTATTGTAAAGTGGCTGTTCCACTGGATGTCATAAGGTGAATACACCAATTTGTAAGTCGCTCTGGATAAGAGCGTCTGCTAAATGACTTAAATGTAAATGTAAATGTATGGCATTGAAGCTCATTTGGAGGTTTGTTAACACAGTATCCACAGTGTCTGTTCTCCAACACCCACAAAACCATACACCACTTGACAGCAGCACAGTCCTTGGAGAAATGCCTTAATACCAATTCTTCTACTAGGGCACCTCCCTAACCTTTAACCTCTACCCTCTCCGTGCCCTGCCCAGGTTCATAGCCCAGAGTGTGCCAGCGGAGCGGACGTCTCCATTCTTCCCTCTCCTCTCTGCCCACCTCTCCTGTGCCATGACCCACATCGAGACGGGTATCCAGGAGGATGCCCTGAAAGTCCTCGACGTTTTGCTGGACCACTATCCTGCCCTGCTGGCCGCTCGTCCCGCCCTGCTGCTCACCAACTTCCTGGAGCTGATCTCACACAGAAGTACCGGGGGCGGGGCAAGGAAGGGGCAGGAGGGGAAGGGGAGGAGCTGGGCCCTGTCAGTCAACCCTAACAGGAACGTGACTGGTCAGCAGTGGAGACTCACAGTGCTGCTCAGGTATTCATACACTTGCAATGAGTTAGCAGTGTCCTATTGGTGTGTACATGTATTTTTCTGGCGTGACCTTTGGGTTTGTGTTTTCCAGACTGGGGCGTTTTCTTCAGGCGGTAGTTGAGGAGAGGCGAGCGGAGGATGGGGTTGCATGTGTCTCAGGTGACATGTTCAGTGTTTTGAATGGACAAGGAGGAGCTAACGCACCTTTGGAGCTCAACTGGGAGGAGCTTACCTACAGAAAAGGTGGATTTCAGGTGTTTGAACATTCAGGAGCCATGCCCACTCCGCATTCCACCTTCAAACTCAGGTACACACATCACAGACACACACTTCATTAAAAAGCATATACACACACACACTTCATTAACAAGCATACACACACACACATATACACACACACACTCTGCTGACTCACTCTCCTGTCCTGCTCATCATCTGTCCCTTTCCTCCACTGTATTTGTAGGCCGGAGACTGAGCCTGGGGCTGGGGTGAGTGAGGGGCTGGGCACAGGGGAGGCTATACGGGGCTTTGCCTCCACCCTGGTGCCCCTTCTACTAGACGTCTGGGTAGAGGCTAGTGCCAGCGACCGGAGCAAGACTGACAGTGCTCATCTCCTCACCCCCGACGCCATGTCACTGATGTACCAGGTCCTCTCCATACTACAGCTGCTACGCAAGCTGGCGCCACAGAGAGAATACCAGGATACACTGGTAACACACACACACAGGTCTTCTCTCTCAGTGTAACATGTGTGGTTACCTTTGTTCTATTAACACTGGTGTTTGTGTGTTTAGGATGTGTGGTTTCGTAGTGAGTACCTGGGGGATTTTAAGCAGCACTTCATGAAGAACTTCCCCTATGGAAATCTGGACACCCCTAAACAAAGGCGGAAGACAGACCCCAAGAGGTGAGGTGGTGCTAGGGCCCATGATGTATGTGTAGGTACTCCAGCGTTTCCCAAACTAGGGGTCGCTACCCCATATGTGTGGCCTGATTTGAAAATGGGGTCGTGAAAACTCTGGGGGGGAAAACATCTGGTCTGTAGTCAACTGAATGCTCTGCTTAGTTCTGTTTTCTTCCCAATAATTTGCTCTAACCATTGAACAGTTTGAGCTATTACCAATTATGATATATAATATCAGCACAAAATTACTAGGGGGGACATAATTAAAAGTGTGTGTGTTTGGGTGTGGTGTTTCAGGAGTAAGCAGGCCACTACAATCCCAGGGCAGACAGTGGAACCCTTGGCTCTGAACGTGCTGCTCTGCCAGGTCATGGTTTCCATGGTTACCCTCAGCCAGAGGGAGGGGCAAGCCCAGGAGCCCGATGCTGAGTGGCTGATGCCTCTGAGAGGGTTTGTCCAAGAGACTCTGTCCAGTGGGGCCAAGCTGAGCCAAAGACACCTACATACACTCCTGGAGACTGTCTGGAGAATGGTCATCACACAACGCAGCAGGGGTAAGACTGTGTGGGTTTGTGTGGGCTGTCAAGGGTGCAGTTATGAGTTCATCTTAAATGGTTTTCACATGTCTGGCGTCCTAACCGGTGGTGTGTGTAGCGGTGACGGAGGATCTGTTACAGGCGGTGTATGTTCAGTACCAGCAGATGAACCTGAATCTGCAGACCAGAACACTGCTACTTTCCTTCTATAGCAGACTGTACCTACAGGAACACAACCACACACACATCGCCAGGTAACACACACACACGTTCTAGTGTTTACTGTACCAAATAACCAAAGATATATGTAGGCATAACCAAGTCTGCAGGGTAGACTACTCTGCTCCTAAATGTCTTTCTTCCTCTTCGGTCTCCCCCTTCAGGAGTAGAGTGTTGTCTCGGTGGCTGGCTGCTCTACCGCTCCAGTTGTCCCAGCTGGGCCACCGTAACCCTGCCCTCTCAGACAGGCTCCTGCTCTCCATCCAGGCTGCTGCCTCCCGCGGGAACAAGGCCCTGCTGAACTCCCTACACACGCATGCATGCAGGCTCTACGGTGAACACACACACACACCTGTATGCAGGCTCTACGGTGAATACACACACACACACACACACACACACACACACACACACACACACACACACACACACACACACACACACACACACACACACACACACACACACACACACACCTGTATGCAGGCTCTACGGTGAATACACACACACACCTGTATGCAGGCTCTACGGTGAATACACACACACACCTGTATGCAGGCTCTACGGTGAATACACACACACACACACACACACACACACACACACACACACACACACACACACACACACACACTGTATGCAGGCTCACACACACAACACACACACACACCTGTATGCAGGCTCTACGGTGAACACACACACACACCTGTATGCAGGCTCTACGGTGAATACACACACACACCTGTATGCAGGCTCTACGGTGAATACACACACACACCTGTATGCAGGCTCTACGGTGAATACACACACACACCTGTATGCAGGCTCTACGGTGAATACACACACACACCTGTATGCAGGCTCTACGGTGAATACACACACACACACACACACACACACACCTGTATGCAGGCTCTACGGTGAATACACACACACACACACCTGTATGCAGGCTCTACGGTGAATACACACACACACACACCTGTATGCAGGCTCTACGGTGAATACACACACACCTGTATGCAGGCTCTACGGTGAATACACACACACACACCTGTATGCAGGCTCTACGGTGAATACACACACACACACCTGTATGCAGGCTCTACGGTGAATACACACACACACACACACCTGTATGCAGGCTCTACGGTGAATACACACACACACACCTGTATGCAGGCTCTACGGTGTATATATAACATTAAAAAAACACACATGTGAAGCTCCACTTATAACAGTCGGGCAGATCGGTACTAAACAGGTAGTCACTAAATGGCCATGTCAGAAAAGACCTAAATGACAATGTACCTTTTGGAGTTGTTTTCTATGTTTCTCCACTGGGGGGCAGTAAAGGTCCATCTGAACTCCATAGCAGGAGAGAGAGGGGAGCATGTTGTTACAAGCTAGAGACAAAGGTTGGAGGAGTATCAGTTAAAAGGAGTGGAGGTTGTGGGTGGTGGAGGGCACCTATGTTGTAATATAATATAAGACAGAACTGGTGAGGGGTTTGTGTTATGATTAAAGGCCCTACGGAAGACAGATCTTGTGAGGGGGTTTGTGTTATGATTAAAGGCCCTTGGGAAGACAGATTTGGTGAGGGGGTTTGTGTTATGATTAAAGGCCCTAGGGAAGACAGAACTGGGGAGGGTGAGGGGGTTTGTGTTATGATTAAAGGCCCTAGTGAAGACAGACCTGGTGAGGGGGTTTGTGTTATGATTAAAGGCCCTTGGGAAGACAGATCTGGTGAGGGGGTTTGTGTTATGATTAAAGGCCCTAGGGAAGACAGAACTGGGGAGGGTGAGGGGGTTTGTGTTATGATTAAAGGCCCCAGAGAAGACAGAACTGGGGAGGGTGAGGGGTTTGTGTTATGATTAAAGGCCACAGAGAAGACAGAACTGGGGAGGGTGAGGGGGTTTGTGTTATGATTAAAGGCCCCAGAGAAGACAGAACTGGGGAGGGTGAGGGGTTTGTGTTATGATTAAAGGCCCCAGAGAAGACAGAACTGGGGAGGGTGAGGGGGTTTGTGTTATGATTAAAGGCCTCAGAGAAGACAGAACTGGGGAGGGTGAGGGGGTTTGTGTTATGATTAAAGGCCCCAGAGAAGACAGAACTGGGGAGGGTGAGGGGGTTTGTGTTATGATTAAAGGCCCTAGGGAAGACAGAACTGGGGAGGGTGAGGGGGTTTGTGTTATGATTAAAGGCCCCAGAGAAGACAGAACTGGGGAGGGTGAGGGGGTTTGTGTTATGATTAAAGGCCCCAGAGAAGACAGAACTGGGGAGGGTGAGGGGGTTTGTGTTATGATTAAAGGCCCCAGAGAAGACAGAACTGGGGAGGGTGAGGGGGTTTGTGTTATGATTAAAGGCCCTAGGGAAGACGGAGTGGGGAGGGTGAGGGGGTTTGTGTTTTGATTAAAGGCCCCAGAGAAGACAGAACTGGGGAGGGTGAGGGGGTTTGTGTTATGATTAAAGGCCCTAGGGAAGACGGAGTGGGGAGGATGAGGGGGTTTGTGTTATGATTAAAGGCCCTAGGGAAGACGGAGTGGGGAGGGTGAGGGGTTTGTGTTATGATTAAAGGCCCTAGGGAAGACTGAGTGGGGAGGATGAGGGGGTTTGTGTTATGATTAAAGGCCCTAGAGAAGACAGAACTGGGGAGGGTGAGGGGGTTTGTGTTATGATTAAAGGCCCTAGGGAAGACAGAACTGGGGAGGGTGAGGGGGTTTGTGTTATGATTAAAGGCCCTAGGGAAGACAGAACTGGGGAAGGTGAGGGGGTTTGTGTTATGATTAAAGGCCCCAGAGAAGACAGAACTGGGGAGGGTGAGGGGGTTTGTGTTATGATTAAAGGCCCTAGAGAAGACAGAACTGGGGAGGGTGAGGGGGTTTGTGTTATGATTAAAGGCCCTAGGGAAGACTGAGTGGGCGATTCACCATCACAAGACTCTGTTTGTCTGAATGGTCTGTGACATCAGCAATGTGCGTCAGCAGCCAACATAACATAATACAGATTGTCTGATCATTACTACTCTCGCTATCTCTCTCCCTTTATCTCTCTAGCTCTCTCTCTTTATCTCTCTCTTTATCTCTCTCTTTATCTCTGTCTGTTTGATGATTTTCTTTCTTAGACCATAAACTGGTGATGGATAGTCCATTCACTCTTTACGTCACAATTGTCTTCTTGTTGCTAGGTACTGTGTGTGTGTTTACAACACCATGGTCCTGGATAGGTACAGGAGTGCAAGCTTTTGTTCCAGCCCAGCACTAACACACCAGATTCAGCTCATCAAGGGCTTGATGGTTACAGGTGACTCTAATGATGGGGTGTATTGGACAGGAGCTAAGTTTCTACAGGACCACAGTTTCCCTCCTCTGCTATAGTGTATGAGCTGTAGTTGCCCTCCTCTGCTATAGTGTATGAGCTGTAGTTGCCCTCCTCCGCTATAGTGTATGAGCTGTAGTTGCCCTCCTCTGCTATAGTGTATGAGCTGTAGTTGCCCTCCTCTGCTATAGTGTATGAGCTGTAGTTGCCCTCCTCTGCTATAGTGTATGAGCTGTAGTTGCCCTCCTCTGCTATAGTGTATGAGCTGTAGTTGCCCTCCTCTGCTATAGTGTATGAGCTGTAGTTGCCCTCCTCTGCTATAGTGTATGAGCTGTAGTTGCCCTCCTCTGCTATAGTGTATGAGCTGTAGTTGCCCTCCTCTGCTATAGTGTATGAGCTGTAGTTGCCCCCTCCTCTGCTATAGTGTATGAGCTGTAGTGTTGCTGTAGTTGCCCTCCTCTGCTATAGTGTATGAGCTGTAGTTGCCCTCCTCTGCTATAGTGTATGAGCTGTAGTTGCCCTCCTCTGCTATAGTGTATGAGCTGTAGTTGCCCTCCTCTGCTATAGTGTATGAGCTGTAGTTGCCCTCCTCTGCTATAGTGTATGAGCTGTAGTTGCCCTCCTCTGCTATAGTGTATGAGCTGTAGTTGCCCTCCTCTGCTATAGTGTATGAGCTGTAGTTGCCCTCCTCTGCTATAGTGTATGAGCTGTAGTGTATGAGTTGCCCTCCTCTGCTATAGTGTATGAGCTGTAGTTGTCCTCCTCTGCTATAGTGTATGAGCTGTAGTTGCCCTCCTCTGCTATAGTGTATGAGCTGTAGTTGCCCTCCTCTGCTATAGTGTATGAGCTGTAGTTGCCCTCCTCTGCTATAGTGTATGAGCTGTAGTTGCCCTCCTCTGCTATAGTGTATGAGCTGTAGTTGCCCTCCTCTGCTATAGTGTATGAGCTGTAGTTGGTGATGTGTAGAGCAGCCAAACTGGTAAAGAAATACTACAGTTTGAACTTGGTAGAAAGTGAATAGAGTTGTTAATAAATGTACATTTCTAAATCATTTAATCTCTGGAAAAGTGTTCTTCAATCACACTATTTTTTATATAAAGCTTTTAACAGCAGTTTTGTTGATTTTGTGGTCTCAAACCAGTGAGTTTATTTAAATTATTAATCAAGAATATGGGCAAAATGTAATTATTGAGCATGAAGAGGTGGGAATGTTGTTCCCTTGTCATATAATTGCTACATTTAATATCAATATAGAATTAAAAATAGTCTTCAAGTAGTTTTTTGACTATTATTTTTCTTGACGCGAATATTGGGTCAAGACTGACAACCTGGTTCAATATGGGTCATGAGACAACCAGTTGAGAACCACTGTTGTAGTTTCAAATCAAATTGTATTTGTCACATACACATGGTTAGCAGATGTTAATGCGAGTGTAGCGAAATGCTTGTGCTTCTAGTTCCGACAATGCAGTGATAACCAACAAGTAATCTAACTAACATTTCCAAAACTACTGTCTTATACACAGTGTAAGGGGATAAAGAATATGTACATAAGGATATATGAATGAGTGATGGTACAGAGCAGCATACAGTAGATGGTATCGAGTACAGTATATACATATGAGATGAGTATGTAGACAAAGTAAACAAAGTAGCATAGTTAAAGTGGCTAGTGATACATGTATTACATAAGGATGCAGTCGATGATGTAGAGTACAGTATATACGTATGCATATGAGATGAATAATGTAGGGTAAGTAACATTATAAGGTAGCATTGTTTAAGGTAGCATTGTTTAAAGTGGCTAGTGATATATTTACATCATTTCCCATCAATTCCCATTGTTAGAGTGGCTGGAGTTGGGTCAGTGTCAATGACAGTGTGTTGGCAGCAGCCACTCAATGTTAGTGGTGGCAGTTTAACAGTCTGATGGCCTTGAGATAGAAGCTGTTTTTCAGTCTCTCGGTCCCAGCTTTGATGCACCTGTACTGACCTCGCCTTCTGGATGATAGCGGGGTGAACAGGCAGTGGCTCGGGTGGTTGATGTCCTTGATGATCTTTATGGCCTTCCTGTAACATCGGGTGGTGTAGGTATCCTGGAGGGCAGGTAGTTTGCCCCCGGTGATGCGTTGTGCAGACCTCACTACCCTCTGGAGAGCCTTACGGTTGAGGGCGGAGCATTTGCCGTACCAGGCGGTGATACAGCCCGCCAGGATGCTCTCGATTGTGCATCTGTAGAAGTTTGTGAGTGCTTTTGGTGACAAGCCAAATTTCTTCAGCCTCCTGAGGTTGAAGAGCCGCTGCTGCGCCTTCTTCACGACGCTGTCAGTGTGAGTGGACCAATTCAGTTTGTCTGTGATGTGTATGCCGAGGAACTTAAAACTTGCTACCCTCTCCACTACTGTTCCATCGATGTGAATAGGGGGGTGTTCCCTCTGCTGTTTCCTGAAGTCCACAATCATCTCCTTAGTTTTGTTGACGTTGAGTGTGAGGTTATTTTCCTGACACCACACTCCGAGGGCCCTCACCTCCTCCCTGTAGGCCGTCTCGTTGTTGTTGGTAATCAAGCCTACCACTGTCGTGTCGTCCGCAAACTTGAGGATTGAGTTGGAGGCGTGCGTGGCCACGCAGTCGTGGGTGAACAGGGAGTACAGGAGAGGGCTCAGAACGCACCCTTGTGGGGCCCCCGTGTTGAGGATCAGCGGGAGGAGATGTTGTTGCCTACCCTCACCACCTGGGGGCGGCCCGTCAGGAAGTCCAGTACCCAGTTGCACAGGGCGGGGTCGAGACCCAGGGTCTCGAGCTTGATGACGAGCTTGGAGGGTACTATGGTGTTGAATGCCGAGCTGTAGTCGATCAACAGCATTCTCACATAGGTATTCCTCTTGTCCAGGTGGGTTAGGGCAGTGTGCAGTGTGGTTGAGATTGCATCGTCTGTGGACCTATTTGGGCGGTAAGCAAATTGGAGTGGGTCTAGGGTGTCAGGTAGGGTGGAGGTGATATGGTCCTTGACTAGTCTCTCAAAGCACTTCATGATGACGGAAGTGAGTGCTACGGGGCGGTAGTCGTTTAGCTCAGTTACCTTAGCTTTCTTGGGAACAGGAACAATGGTGGCCCTCTTGAAGCATGTGGGAACAGCAGACTGGTATAGGGATTGATTGAATATGTCCGTAAACACACCGGCCAGCTGGTCTGCGCATGCTCTGAGGGCGTGGCTGGGGATGCCGTCTGGGCCTGGAGCCTTGCGAGGGTTAACACGTTTAAATGTCTTACTCACCTCGGCTGCAGTGAAGGAGAGACCGCATGTTTTCGTTGCAGGCCGTGTCACTGGCACTGTATTGTCCTCAAAGCGGGCAAAAAAGTTATTTAGTCTGTCTGGGAGCAAGACATCCTGGTCCGTGACTGGGCTGGGTTTCTTCTTGTAGTCCGTGATTGACTGTAGACCCTGCCACATGCCTCTTGTGTCTGAGCCGTTGAATTGAGATTCTACTTTGTCTGTATATTGTTTGTATATTGACGTGTGTGTGTGTGTGTGTGTGTGTGTGTGTGTGTGTGTGTGTGTGTGTGTGTGTGTGTGTGTGTGTGTGTGTGTGTGTGTGTGTGTGTGTGTGTGTGTGTGTGTGTGTGTGTGTGTGTGTAGACCCACAGGAGGGCAGTGTGGTATTGTTACCGGCTGAATCTCAGCAGCGATTGGTCCAGGTACTCTACTTCCTGCCTGTGATGTCACAGGGTCTGTTGGCCAATCTGAGTCGCTGCTGCACTGCGGGACGCGTCTCTGCCGGCCTGGCTGCCTCCCTCATACGCATCATACACCTCAGGTAACCCCAGCAACCTCCCAAAGCTACAGGTCAGAAACTCTGTCACTAACCCAATGTTCTTACATGGTCCCTGTGTCACAGAAATGTGAGAGTCATGTGCCATGTGGTTTAAACTTAAACACCGTTTGAGCGTTGAGGTTTCATCCTCAAAACATCTAGATGATATCCAGGGCAGACTAACATCACGTGGCCTTTATGGTTTGACATCGTTTCTCTTGCACTTAAAAATGTTCTGAATAGAATTTTCAATTCATAAAAGTGTGAGTGAGAGAGAGCCGTCAGTCATTCCTGGTTAGAGAGAGGAGACAGCAGACCGATGGTTCGCCAGCTTAATGGAATCAAACAATCAACCAATTAAGGCACGTCGAGGGTTGTGGCACAAGATCAGTGTCATGAGCTCATGGTTTATAACAAGGCCTGATGCTGATGGCACTTGATGGGAATTTATAGTTCACTGGACCTTTAGATGGCAGTGTTGGTCCTTTAGTGTGCTGTTGTGTGTGAGCATAGCAATGTTCTGCCGTTTGGTCATGCTGTGGTTTGCCAGTGGTTTGCCTCACACGCATCCGACCTTGCATAACGCTATCAGTGTTCATCGCCGGCAAATGTGTGTGTATTTGTGAGACACCCAGTGTTTCTCTGGGGTAGTGTTACACACACACACACACACCTGTCTAGGGGTAGGGGAAGTGTGTGGCGTGTAGAGACTAGGGATTGGGGCTCCACTCCACCAACACTCCAGACCGTTCTCTCTCACTCCACCAACACTCCAGACCGTCCTCTCTCACTCCACCAACACTCCAGACCGTCCTCTCTCACTCCACCAACACTCCAGACCGTCCTCTCTCACTCCACCAACACTCCAGACCGTCCTCTCTCACTCCACCAACACTCCAGACCGTCCTCTCTCACTCCACCAACACTCCAGACCGTCCTCTCTCACTCCCTCCTCTCACTCCACCAACACTCCAGACGTCCCTCTCTCACTCCATTGTAACCTGTCCTCTCTCACTCCACCAACACTCCAGACGTCCTCTCTCACTCCATTGTAACCTGTGTGCGTTTCAGGTCCTCTTTGAGTGGCTGGTCAGTAGGGTCTCAGGACGCGACCCTGCGTGATGTTGACTACATCAGCTTCCTGTTCTCCACCCTCACAGGTCAGGCTCCGCCCTCACATTTCC
This sequence comes from Oncorhynchus gorbuscha, assembly GCF_021184085.1. Lineage (NCBI taxonomy): Eukaryota > Metazoa > Chordata > Actinopteri > Salmoniformes > Salmonidae > Oncorhynchus > Oncorhynchus gorbuscha. The sequence continues at coordinate 84,672,361 of NC_060187.1, forward strand.
TGTCTCACTGGTATCTGGTCAACAGATGTGATGAATATTCAGGTTCTTGAAGAAGTACACTCCAAGAAAACTTACCAATCTTTCTCTCTTTCAGGGTTTTCGTCTGATGAGCTGGCCACCCTGCAGGAGGCTGGGGATGAGAGCGTGCTCCCTCCCTCCCCCCTCTCCCCCCTCAGTCTCTACCCCACCCCCCTGGAGCAATTCACACACCACTGGGACGTGGTGGAGGTCAGGACACACCTCACTCAGAACACCTAGCAGGGCTTTATAAGTGACTGTTGTGACAGAAACAGGAAGAGACGGTGAATGAGAGGTCTAGATGGAGTGTAAAATGTGAAAAGAGAAAGACTGCGACCGAGATGGAGACTGAGCACTTCTGCCAGTGTAGTGTACCTGTGAGAGGTGTTCTGGACACTGTGTCAGTTATTTAGTTCCCCCTGGTGTCACACACAGGGCTCAGAGGGGGGATGCTTTATCTGGCCACGCTGGCCGAGAGGGGAACCTTTATCGCGTTGCGCAGGTTGTGTCTGCGTGGTTATCGGGCACTGTGGAAATGTAGAAATGCTAATGAGAGCCTGTGGCATGACGGGAGTGTGACATTTGTGCTCGGAAATTACTGTTAAAGGAAACGTGCCCCGAAGCAAGAGGTGTGTGTGTGGGGAGGGGGGGGGGCTATAATCACTAATTCAGCTCTTCAATTAGAGCCTGAGATCCTGGTCATCTCATCTCATGTCTGAGTCAATCAGACTGAGGGTTGGGGGGGCAGGAGGGACAGGATTAGGGGACGGACCATGTCTGCTCTGATTCCACTAATGAGACAGGATTGTTTTTAATGGAGGAGAGAATGCCAACAGGTGCACACAGGTCTGGGGTCTGGTTCACACACACATTCTAACACATTGAACACACCTCATTTCAATAGAACGTAATGACAAATTGGCTTTTGATTTGAAGTTAATGAGGAAAAGTTTAACATTGTTTCTCACCTCTGAAAGTTTGTGTGATGCCCTCTCGTCTCACCTGTACCCCTCTGTCGCTCTCTACAGTGTGTGTGATGCCCTCTCGTCTCACCTGTACCCCTCTGTCGCTCTCTACAGTGTGTGTGATGCCCTCTCGTCTCACCTGTACCCCTCTGTCGCTCTCTACAGTGTGTGTGATGCCCTCTCGTCTCACCTGTACCCCTCTGTCGCTCTCTACAGTGTGTGTGATGCCCTCTCGTCTCACCTGTACCCCTCTGTCGCTCTCTACAGTGTGTGTGATGCCCTCTGTCGCTCTCTACAGTGTGTGTGATGCCCTCTCGTCTCACCTGTACCCCTCTGTCGCTCTCTACAGTGTGTGTGTGATGCCCTCTCGTCTCACCTGTACTCCTCTGTCGCTCTCTACAGTGTGTGTGATGCCCTCTCGTCTCACCTGTACCTCTCTGTCGCTCTCTACAGTGTGTGTGATGCCCTCTCGTCTCACCTGTACCCCTCTGTCGCTCTCTACAGTGTGTGTGATGCCCTCTCGTCTCACCTGTACCCTCTGTCGCTCTCTACAGTGTGTGTGATGCCCTCTCGTCTCACCTGTACCCTCTGTCGCTCTCTACAGTGTGTGTGATGCCCTCTCGTTTCACCTGTACCCCTCTGTCGCTCTCTACAGTGTGTGTGATGCCCTCTCGTCTCACCTGTACCCTCTGTCGCTCTCTACAGTGTGTGTGATGCCCTCTCGTCTCACCTGTACCCTCTGTCGCTCTCTACAGTGTGTGTGATGCCCTCTGTCGCTCTCTACAGTGTGTGTGATGCCCTCTGTCGCTCTCTACAGTGTGTGTGATGCCCTCTCGTCTCACCTGTACCCTCTGTCGCTCTCTACAGTGTGTGTGATGCCCTCTCGTCTCACCTGTACCCCTCTGTCGCTCTCTACAGTGTGTGTGATGCCCTCTCGTTTCACCTGTACCCCTCTGTCGCTCTCTACAGTGTGTGTGATGCCCCCTCGTCTCACCTGTACCCTCTGTCGCTCTCTACAGTGTGTGTGATGCCCTCTCGTCTCACCTGTACCCCTCTGTCGCTCTCTACAGTGTGTCTGATGCCCTCTGTCGCTCTCTACAGTGTGTGTGATGCCCTCTTGTCTCACCTGTACCCCTCTGTCGCTCTCTACAGTGTGTGTGATGCCCTCTCGTCTCACCTGTACCCCTCTGTCGCTCTCTACAGTGTGTCTGATGCCCTCTGTCGCTCTCTACAGTGTGTGTGATGCCCTCTCGTCTCACCTGTACCCCTCTGTCGCTCTCTACAGTGTGTGTGATGCCCTCTGTCGCTCTCTACAGTGTGTGTGATGCCCTCTCGTTTCACCTGTACCCCTCTGTCGCTCTCTACAGTGTGTGTGATGCCCTCTCGTTTCACCTGTACCCCTCTGTCGCTCTCTACAGTGTGTGTGATGCCCTCTCGTCTCACCTGTACCCCTCTGTCGCTCTCTACAGTGTGTGTGATGCCCTCTCGTTTCACCTGTACCCCTCTGTCGCTCTCTACAGTGTGTGTGATGCCCTCTCGTCTCACCTGTACCCCTCTGTCGCTCTCTACAGTGTGTGTGATGCCCTCTCGTTTCACCTGTACCCCTCTGTCGCTCTCTACAGTGTGTGTGATGCCCTCTCTCTCACCTGTACCTCTCTGTCGTTCTCTACAGTGTGTCTGATGCCCTCTCGTCTCACCTGTACCCCTCTGTCGATCTCTACAGTGTGTGTGTGTGTGTGTGAGCAGTGACATATTGTAATGTACTTGTTGGCCCCAACCTGTTATGTATCTCTTGGATGTGTGGAGAAAGGTCATCTGTTAGATATAGAAATAACTAAGTAGACATTTGCACGTGTGGTGTAATGTGGTTTGTCTGATGAATGGTTGTGGGTGATGTTGATTAGAGAAGAGTGACGTGTTCCTCTCCTTCATTTGTCCTCTAATTCCATCCCTCCATAATGCCATTACTACTATTGGATTTCGCCCTCCTTACACACAGACACTTCCTGATTGTTTGGGCTCATAAAACAATGTTTAAAAAGATTGTCAGATCTGCCACGTCTGCTCCCATTACCGAGCCTCGCTTAACACTGTCATTTCTAGGAAAAGGGGGAGTGTGAAGGAGAGGTATCTGGTGGATGTGGAGGAGAGGAGAGGTGGAGGAGAGGAGGTATGTGGAGGATGTGGAGGAGAGGAGAGGTGGAGGAGAGGAGGTATGTGGAGGATGTGAGGAGAGGAGGGGTATCTGGTGGATGTGGAGGAGAGGAGAGGTATCTGGTGGATGTGGAGGAGAGGAGGGGTATCTGGTGGATGTGGAGGAGAGGGATCTGGTGGATGTGGAGGAGAGGTGAGGTATCTGGTGGATGTGGAGGAGAGGAGGTATCTGGTGGATGTGGAGGAGAGGTGGTATCTGGTGGATGTGGAGGAGAGGAGGTATCTGGTGGATGTGGAGGAGAGGAGGTATCTGGTTGATGTGGAGGAGAGGTGAGGTATCTGGTGGATGTGGAGGAGAGGAGGTATCTGGTGGATGTGGAGGAGAGGAGGTATCTGGTTGATGTGGAGGAGAGGTGAGGTATCTGGTGGATGTGGAGGAGAGGAGGTATCTGGTGGATGTGGAGGAGAGGTATCTGGTGGATGTGGAGGAGAGGTATCTGGTGGATGTGGAGGAGAGGAGGTATCTGGTGGATGTGGAGGAGAGGAGGTATCTGGTGGATGTGGAGGAGAGGAGGTATCTGGTGGATGTGGAGGAGAGGAGGTATCTGGTGGATGTGGAGGAGAGGAGGTATCTGGTGGATGTGGAGGAGAGGAGGTATCTGGTGGATGTGGAGGAGAGGAGGTATCTGGTGGATGTGGAGGAGAGGTATCTGGTGGATGTGGAGGAGAGGAGGTATCTGGTGGATGTGGAGGAGGAGAGGTATCTGGTGGATGTGGAGGAGAGGAGGTATCTGGTGGATGTGGAGGAGAGGAGGTATCTGGTGGATGTGGAGGAGAGGAGGTATCTGGTGGATGTGGAGGAGAGGAGGTATCTGGTGGATGTGGAGGAGAGGAGGTATCTGGTGGATGTGGAGGAGAGGAGGTATCTGGTGGATGTGGAGGAGAGGTATCTGGTGGATGTGGAGGAGAGGAGAGGTATCTGGTGGATGTGGAGGAGAGGAGGTATCTGGTGGATGTGGAGGAGAGGAGAGGTATCTGGTGGATGTGGAGGAGAGGAGAGGTATCTGGTGGATGTGGAGGAGAGGAGGTATCTGGTGGATGTGGAGGAGAGGAGGTATCTGGTGGATGTGGAGGAGAGGAGGTATCTGGTGGATGTGGAGGAGAGGTATCTGGTGGATGTGGAGGAGAGGTATCTGGTGGATGTGGAGGAGAGGAGGTATCTGGTGGATGTGGAGGAGAGGAGGTATCTGGTGGATGTGGAGGAGAGGAGAGGTATCTGGTGGATGTGGAGGAGAGGAGGTATCTGGTGGATGTGGAGGAGAGGAGGTATCTGGTGGATGTGGAGGAGAGGTATCTGGTGGATGTGGAGGAGAGGAGAGGTATCTGGTGGATGTGGAGGAGAGGAGAGGTATCTGGTGGATGTGGAGGAGAGGAGAGGTATCTGGTGGATGTGGAGGAGAGGAGGTATCTGGTGGATGTGGAGGAGAGGAGGTATCTGGTGGATGTGGAGGAGAGGAGAGGTATCTGGTGGATGTGGAGGAGAGGAGGTATCTGGTGGATGTGGAGGAGAGGAGAGGTGGAGGAGAGGAGGTATCTGGTGGATGTGGAGGAGAGGTATGTGGTGGATGTGGAGGAGAGGAGGTATCTGGTGGATGTGGAGGAGAGGTGGTATCTGGTGGATGTGGAGGAGAGGTGGTATCTGGTGGATGTGGAGGAGAGGAGAGGTGGAGGAGAGGAGGTATCTGGTGGATGTGGAGGAGAGGTGTTATCTGGTGGATGTGGAGGAGAGGATGTATCTGGTGGATGTGGAGGAGAGGAGAGGTGGAGGAGAGGAGGTATGTGGAGGATGTGAGGAGAGGTATCTGGTGGATGTGGAGGAGAGGAGAGGTATCTGGTGGATGTGGAGGAGAGGAGAGGTATCTGGTGGATGTGGAGGAGAGGAGAGGTATCTGGTGGATGTGGAGGAGAGGAGGTATCTGGTGGATGTGGAGGAGAGGAGGTATCTGGTGGATGTGGAGGAGAGGAGAGGTGGAGGAGAGGAGGTATCTGGTGGATGTGGAGGAGAGGAGAGGTATCTGGTGGATGTGGAGGAGAGGAGAGGTATCTGGTGGATGTGGAGGAGAGGAGAGGTATCTGGTGGATGTGGAGGAGAGGAGGTATCTGGTGGATGTGGAGGAGAGGAGAGGTATCTGGTGGATGTGGAGGAGAGGAGGTATCTGGTGGATGTGGAGGAGAGGAGGTATCTGGTGGATGTGGAGGAGAGGAGAGGTGGAGGAGAGGAGGTATCTGGTGGATGTGGAGGAGAGGTATGTGGTGGATGTGGAGGAGAGGATGTATCTGGTGGATGTGGAGGAGAGGAGAGGTGGAGGAGAGGAGGTATGTGGAGGATGTGAGGAGAGGTATCTGGTGGATGTGGAGGAGAGGAGAGGTATCTGGTGGATGTGGAGGAGAGGAGCGGTATCTGGTGGATGTGGAGGAGAGGAGAGGTATCTGGTGGATGTGGAGGAGAGGATGTATCTGGTGGATGTGGAGGAGAGGAGAGGGATGTGGAGGAGAGGACAGGTATCTGGTGGATGTGGAGGAGAGGAGAGGGATGTGGAGGAGAGGACAGGTATCTGGTGGATGTGGAGGAGAGGTATCTGGTGGATGTGGAGGAGAGGATGTATCTGGTGGATGTGGAGGAGAGGAGAGGGATGTGGAGGAGAGGACAGGTATCTGGTGGATGTGAAGGAGAGGAGAGGTATCTGGTGGATGTGAAGGAGAGGAGAGGTATCTGGTGGATGTGGAGGAGAGGAGAGGTATCTGGTGGATGTGGAGGAGAGGTATCTGGTGGATGTGAAGGAGAGGAGAGGTATCTGGTGGATGTGAAGGAGAGGAGAGAGGAGGTATCTGGTGGATGTGGAGGAGAGGAGGTATCTGGTGAATGTGGAGGAGAGGAGGTATCTGGTGGATGTGGAGGAGAGGACAGAGGAGGTATCTGGTGGATGTGGAGGAGAGGAGGTATCTGGTGAATGTGGAGGAGAGGAGGTATCTGGTGAATGTGGAGGAGAGGAGGTATCTGGTGGATGTGGAGGAGAGGTATCTGGTTGATGTGGAGGAGAGGTATCTGGTTGATGTGGAGGAGAGGTATCTGGTTGATGTGGAGGAGAGGAGGTATCTGGTGGATGTGGAGGAGAGGTATCTGGTTGATGTGGAGGAGAGGTATCTGGTGGATGTGGAGGAGAGGAGAGGTATCTGGTGGATGTGGAGGAGAGGTATCTGGTGGATGTGGAGGAGAGGAGAGGTATCTGGTGGATGTGGAGGAGAGGAGGTATCTGGTGGATGTGGAGGAGAGGATGTATCTGGTGGATGTGGAGGAGAGGAGAGGGATGTGGAGGAGAGGACAGGTATCTGGTGGATGTGAAGGAGAGGAGAGGTATCTGGTGGATGTGAAGGAGAGGAGAGGTATCTGGTGGATGTGGAGGAGAGGTATCTGGTGGATGTGAAGGAGAGGAGAGGTATCTGGTGGATGTGAAGGAGAGGAGAGAGGAGGTATCTGGTGGATGTGGAGGAGAGGAGGTATCTGGTGAATGTGGAGGAGAGGAGGTATCTGGTGGATGTGGAGGAGAGGACAGAGGAGGTATCTGGTGGATGTGGAGGAGAGGAGGTATCTGGTGAATGTGGAGGAGAGGAGGTATCTGGTGGATGTGGAGGAGAGGTATCTGGTTGATGTGGAGGAGAGGTATCTGGTTGATGTGGAGGAGAGGTATCTGGTTGATGTGGAGGAGAGGAGGTATCTGGTGGATGTGGAGGAGAGGTATCTGGTTGATGTGGAGGAGAGGTATCTGGTGGATGTGGAGGAGAGGAGAGGTATCTGGTGGATGTGGAGGAGAGGTATCTGGTGGATGTGGAGGAGAGGAGAGGTATCTGGTGGATGTGGAGGAGAGGAGGTATCTGGTGGATGTGGAGGAGAGGTATCTGGTGGATGTGGAGGAGAGGAGGTATCTGGTGGATGTGGAGGAGAGGAGAGGTATCTGGTGGATGTGGAGGAGAGGTATCTGGTGGATGTGGAGGAGAGGAGGTATCTGGTGGATGTGGAGGAGAGGAGAGGTATCTGGTGGATGTGGAGGAGAGGAGAGGTATCTGGTGGATGTGGAGGAGAGGTATCTGGTTGATGTGGAGGAGAGGAGGTATCTGGTGGATGTGGTGGAGAGGAGAGGTATCTGGTGGATGTGGAGGAGAGGTATCTGGTGGATGTGGAGGAGAGGAGAGGTATCTGGTGGATGTGGAGGAGAGGACAGAGGAGGTATCTGGTGGATGTGGAGGAGAGGACAGAGGAGGTATCTGGTGGATGTGGAGGAGAGGACAGGAGAGGTATCTGGTGGATGTGGAGGAGAGGAGAGGTATCTGGTGGATGTGGAGGAGAGGAGAGGTATCTGGTGGATGTGGAGGAGAGGAGGTATCTGGTGGATGTGGAGGAGAGGAGGTATCTGGTGGATGTGGAGGAGAGGAGGTATCTGGTGGATGTGGAGGAGAGGAGGTATCTGGTGGATGTGAAGGAGAGGACAGAGGAGGTATCTGGTGGATGTGGAGGAGAGGAGGTATCTGGTGGATTTGGGGGAGAGGAGGTATCTGGTGGATGTGGAGGAGAAGAGAGGTATCTGGTGGATGTGGAGGAGAGGAGAGGTATCTGGTGGATGTGGAGGAGAGGAGGTATCTGGTGGATGTGGAGGAGAGGAGGTATCTGGTGAATGTGGAGAGGAGGTATCTGGTGGATGTGAAGGAGAGGAGAGGTATCTGGTGGATGTGGAGTAGAGGAGAGGTATCTGGTGGATGTGGAGGAGAGGTATCTGGTGGATGTGGAGGAGAGGAGAGGTATTTGGTGGATGTGGTATAGAAGAGAGGTATCTGCTGGATGTGGAGAGGAGGTATCTGGTGGATGTGAAGGAGAGGAGGGGTATCTGGTGGATGGAGAGGAGAGGTATCTGGTGGATGGAGAGGAGGTATCTGGTGGATGTGAAGGAGAGGAGGGGTATCTGGTGGATGTGGAGGAGAGGAGAGGTATCTGGTGGATGTGAAGGAGAGGAGAGGTATCTGGTGGATGGAGAGGAGAGGTATCTGGTGGATGGAGAGGTATCTGGTGGATGGAGAGGAGAGGAGAGGTATCTGGTGGATGGAGAGGAGAGGTATCTGGTGGATGGAGAGGAGAGGTATCTGGTGGATGGAGAGGAGAGGTATCTGGTGGATGGAGAGGAGAGGTATCTGGTGGATGTGGAGGAGAGGAGAGGTATCTGGTGGATGGAGAGGTATCTGGTGGATGTGGAGGAGAGGAGAGGTATCTGGTGGAAGGAGAGGAGAGGAGAGGTATCTGGTGGATGTGGAGGAGAGGAGAGGTATCTGGTGGATGTGGAGGAGAGGTGAGGTTAATAAAAAATTATTTACAACGAGGGCCAAACCCGGACGATGCTGGGCCAATTGTGCGGCGCCCTATGGGACTCCCAATCACGGCCGGATGTGATACAGCCTGGATTCGAACCAGGGACTGTAGTGACGCCTCTGAGATTAGGCTGGACAATAGAACAAGTCAAAATTCACCCAAGGCTGAAAATGGCAAAAAAACGTTGGCTAAGCTGGAACACTTGCGTGAGCCCATAGCAAATGAATGGAATGGCATGTTCGCAGAGGCTGTTTTGACTGAAGTGATGCTTAGAATTCCATTTCACCTAAATGGTATTAAAAAATGTATCCCTTTTTATTTTACCACTAAAATCTGTTGTTAGGACGAAACTGAAAAATAACAACTTGTGTAGAAAGTTAACATCCGCAACTCGGTGGTGCCAAGTGTGCTTATGTCTGCATAACGAGGAAGTTGGGAAAAAATTGCAACTTCCATTTCAGGTCTAGCATTTGATGACAATGAGATACACTGCCCAGCCTTACATAATTCGAGAGAGGAGATTCTCATGATTAATATGGTGTCCTAATTGAACATGTTTGAAATATACACATTGCGAGATATTTGGCGAAATATACCCAAATGCTTCTCCATAGCAAAACAATGGGGGGAGCTTGGCGTTTCAAGGGCAAAAGGTATTTCGGGGATAGCGTTTAATGACTACGAGATACACTGCCCAGCCTTACATAATTAGAAATAAGAGATTCTCATGATTTAAAAAGGTGTCAAGATAATAAATAAAAAAATCTAAATATACACATTGCGAGATAATTGGCAAACTAGACAGACATACCTATATTTCCCTATAGTAAACAATGGGACGACCTCAGAGTTCCACGAGTTATTTTTAGTTGTTTACATTTGAACTATAAACAACGTGTGCAGGTCTCCATTGCCAACAATAGTAAAGCAGGCATTGTGACATAGTACAATAAACTGGGATTAGAACGTTTGGAATGTGTGTTGGTGCCACAGTGTTCAATAGAACTAATAGGAGCTGGCAGGGTGAAAAATGCCCTAAAATAAGGCCTGTTTTTTTGTGATCACTTCAATACCATGGCAGGCAGCTGGGATATATGGTAATATTATGAAACTGGGCTCCACCGCAGATGCAATGAACTAGTTTTTATTAGAAAAAAGCATTGTTAAAAATGTCATGTGTCCAGCCTACTGAGATGCAGTGCCTTAGACTGCTGCGCCACTCGGGAGACACTCCGATATGAATATATTAATGTTGTGAAATATGACCTATAAAACAGCAGGAAGTGATCTTAACCACTGTCTATGTCCCACCCACAGGAAGTGTGCCACTGCTTGGAGACGCTGGGGTCTCGTTCACAGTGCTTTGACGTGCTGCAGAACGGCATCTGCAAGAACCTGGTGAGATGGTGGACTTGTGTGTACTCATCTCTGTGTGTGTGTGTGTGTGTGTGTAACTGTGTCTCTCCTTCCCAGACTGGTCTGTCTGTGGTACCAGACAGTATGGCAGCAGGGTTGTTGAGAGCAGTGGCCAGACTGTTGGACCTGTCCTTCCTCCCCAGTGAACCTCTACTGAGGTTCCTGTCCCGCTGCTGCCTCAGCCTACTGTCTCTGCTACTGACCCTACAGCAGGACACCGCCTCAGAGAACAACCACAAGAGGTAGCCTGTGTGTGACCTCTCTGTGCAGTCATGTTGTGTGTGTAACCTTTATCCTTCCCTGTAGGGAGGCGATGTGGGGAGCGTGCGTGTGTGTATAGATTGTGTCCAACCTTTCTCTCCCTCTCCCTGCAGGGAGGCAGTGTGGGGCGCGTGTGTGGCAGTGCTGAGCAGCATTCCCCGGCTGTTGCGGTTGGTTCTGCAGTCATTGCGAGTTAGGGACCTGTGTGAGGAGGAGCTGCCTCAGCTGGCCCAGATACTGTCCCTGCTGCTGCAGCACACAGCGCTACGCAACCACATGCTGGCAAACGCAACTCTACTACAACACATTATACAGGACCTCACGGTAAACACACAGTCATCTACTCAACTACATGCTGGCAAACGCGACTCTACTACAACACATTGTACAGGACCTCACGGTAAACACACACAGTCAACTACAACCACATGCTGGCAAACGCAACTCTACTACACATTATACAGGACCTCACGGTAAACACACAGTCATCTACTCAACCACATGCTGGCTAATGCAACTCTACTACAACACATTATACAGGACCTCACGGTAAACACACACAGTCAACTACTCAACCACATGCTGGCTAATGCAACTCTACTACAACACATTATACAGGACCTCACGGTAAACACACACAGTCAACTACTCAACCACATGCTGGCTAATGCAACTCTACTACAACACATTATACAGGACCTCACGGTAAACACACAGTCATCTACTCAACCACATGCTGGCTAATGCAACTCTACTACAACACATTATACAGGACCTCACGGTAAACACACACAGTCAACTACAACCACATGCTGGCTAATGCAACTCTACTACAACACATTATACAGGACCTCACGGTAAACACACAGTCATCTACTCAACCACATGCTGGCTAATGCAACTCTACTACAACACATTATACAGGACCTCACGGTAAACACACAGTCATCTACTCAACCACATGCTGGCTAATGCAACTCTACTACACATTATACAGGACCTCACGGTAAACACACACAGTCAACTACTCAACCACATGCTGGCTAATGCAACTCTACTACAACACATTATACAGGACCTCACGGTAAACACACAGTCATCTACTCAACCACATGCTGGCTAATGCAACTCTACTACAACACATTATACAGGACCTCACGGTAAACACACAGTCATCTACTCAACCACATGCTGGCTAATGCAACTCTACTACACATTATACAGGACCTCACGGTAAACACACAGTCATCTACTCAAAACCACATGCTGGCTAATGCAACTCTACTACAACACATTGTACAGGACCTCACTGTAGTAAGGAAGCTTAAACGAGTATCATGTTAGAATAAAAAGTAAGTGTGGTGTGTGTTCTCTTGAGGTTCTAATGATGGTGTGTGTGTGTTCCAGAGGTACTGTCGAGGTGAGGCCAAGGAGCAGTGGATGACTGACCTGCTGTACTGCTACAGCGTAACCATGGCGACTCATCGGGGAAACCTGGGGCTCCGAGACATCTACTGACCTAGGCCCCAAACCAACCACAGGCCCGTCTTACTGTTCTCTGTCCACTGTCTAACCCACATGTCAAACTTATTCCACGGAGGTCATAGTGTCTGAGGGCTTTCGCTCCACCCTTGTACTTGATGGATGACTTAAGGTCACTAATGAGTAAGGAACTCTCCTCACCTGATTGTCTTAATTGAAAGGAAAAAAGGAAAACCTGCAGAACTCGGTCATCTGTGGAATGCGTTTGACACACCTGGTCTAACCTGACATCCTGTCTTCCTCATCGGTCTCTCTGTCCTCCTCATTCAGCTTTTATTCCTGGCCCAAAACCAACTGTCTTCTTCATATTGCTAAATATTGTGGCCACCACTAGTCCTGGAGAGATAAAAGGATGTACAGGCTTTAGTTACAGTGCAGCACTAACATACTTCTTTAACTAATCACCTGAATCAGTGCTGGGTTGGAACTAACACCTGCACACACTGCATCTCCAAGACCGAATTAAAGGATCTCTCAACTGATTACTGTTTTTATTACAAAAAGAGAAAATAAAGCTGGAGTCACTCGAACTTGTCAATGTATTTATTTGATAAGTTTTCTAAAAGAGTAGAAAAACAACATGGACATTAACATTGAGGTTGGTATTCATTCATAAATGTAAAGCCTTGGCATCTGATTGTGACTCAACAGTAGTGCATCAGAGTGAACAGCATCAACACTAAAACACAGTTTCTTAAGTGACAGTTCATCTTGATGAGGTGCCACAAACATCTGGCTAACTTTAAGTCAACTATTTCTTTAAGGCAGGAAGTGATGTATAATATACAATTAAAGAGTAACGGAGTGTGTATAAAATGCATAAATATACCCCCCTCCACAGAGTCCTACAGAGAAAGCACAGGTACACGTGTACCCTCTGGACCTAAATGACCTTGTGTACATCTGTGTACCTACTATTATGGCTGAGGGGGGAAAGTGGGAGGGGCATGCATGCCTGTGGGAACCTGCTCAGGTAGATACTGAGGTAGAGTTGACTACAACCTAGTACAAGTGTTATGGCTGACGGGAAGTGTGTGTGTCTGCAAGCAGGCGTGTGTGTCAGCGTCTGCAGGTGGGCTGGCTGTATGACCGGCTGTTGACAGACTGCCTCATTCTCCACATGGGAGGAAAGGTTATCTCTGTGTGTGTGTGTTCATTTTCTGTATGGTTGAAATGATCTTGCACACATACCATGTTGGTTGACTTAACTCCGCCCTGTGAGGTCTCATAAATTTGTCCTCTCTTCCTGTGTCCAGTAGTATAAACAATCAGGCCAAGAACTCCTCCATGGTTAATACTGGGCACAGAGAGTACAATCTGAGAGGAAGAGGCTATGCAAGAGGGATTACTCTGCCTGAAAATACAGCATGACACAGACCAATTGGGGATTTTTTATATGGTGATCAATTTGATATGTGAGGCTTATTTGACCAAATATACATTTTGTAATATTTAGGTTATTACAACTGTACTGGCGGCATCTCTGAGAAGTCTGTTATATCAGCATTATTCACATGCAAACCCACCCTCATTGGCTAAAGAGTTCCCACCTCTGTAGACAAATATTCCTATAGTTACACCATTGGGGCCCACCTCTTGTCAGTATATAGATGCTCTGTTTACAATCTGGCCAATAACTCCACCACGATAAGGCAGTTGGGTAAATCATTTCAAGACAACACACACATATATATGTGCTCCATTTAGCATGTGCTTATATCCAAAGCAACTCAGTCACGCGTACATACATTTCACATATGGCTGGTCCTGGGAATCGAACCCAGTACTCTAGCAGTAGAAGCGCCATGCTCTACCAACTGAGCCACGAAGTACACATGCAGGGTGTGTGTGTAGTCGTCAGTGTTTCCCCCGGCCCTGTCCAGCGCTGTGGGGTCTGAGGTGGTAGGAGTACTGCCTGGCCTGCCCCACTGCATCACACAGGTGCACACACTCCACACTGCTCACTGCAGAAACACACACACAGAAGGAAACAACATGCTAACAGAGGAAACACATTTTGTACAGTTCATCCACATCACTATTCCCGAAATCAAATTAATCAAATTGTATTGGTCACATACACATGGTTAGTAGATGTTATTGCAAGTGTAGCAAAATTCTTGTGTTTCTAGTTCCGACAGTGCAGCAATAACTAACATGTAATCTAACAATTCCACAACAACTACCTAATACACACAAATCTAAGTAAAGGAATGGAATAAGAATATACACATATAAATATATGGATGAGCAATGACAGAGCGGCATAGGCAAGATGCAATAGATGGTATAAAACACAATATATACACTACCATTCAAAGGTTTGGGGTCACTTAGAAATGTCCTTGTTTTGAAAGAAAAGCCATTTCTTTGTCCATTAAAATAACATCAAATTTATCAGAAATACAGTGTAGACATTGTTAATGTTCTAAATGACTATTGAAGCTGGAAAAGGCTGATTTGTTATGGAATATCTACATAGGCGTACAGAGGCCCATTATCAGCAACCATCACTCCTGTGTTCCAATAGTATGTTGTGTTAGCTAATCCAAGTTTATTGTTTTAAAAGGCTAATTGAACATTAGAAAACCTTTTTGCAATAATGTTAGCACAGCTGAAAACTGTTGTTCTGATTAAAGAAGCAATAAAACTGGCCTTCTTCAGACTAGTTGAGTATCTGGAGCATCAGCATTTGTGGGTTCGATTACAGGTTCAAAATGGCAAGAAACAAACAAACAAACGTGTCAGTCTATTCTTGTTCTGAGAAATGAAGGCTATTCCATGTGAGAAATTTCCAACAAACTGAAGATCTGGTACAACGCTGTGTACTACTTCCTTTACAGAACAGCGCAAACTGGCTCTAACCAGAAAAGAAAGAGGAGTGGGAGGCCCTGGTGCACAACTGAGCAAGAGGACAAGTACATTAGAGTGTTTAGTTTGAGAAACAGACGCCTCACATGTCCTCAACTGGCAGCTTCATTAAATCATACTTGCAAAACACCCGTCTCAACGTCAACAGTGAGGAGGCGACTCCAGGATGCTGGCCTTCTAGGCAGGGTTCATTGTCTGTGTTCTTTTGACCATCCATTTTTAGTGGCCAGAGATATGTATTTTTCTTTGCAACTCTGCCTAGAAGGCCACCATCCTGGAGTCCCCTCTTCACTGTTGACGTTGAGACTGATGTTTTGCGGGTACTATTTAATGAAGCTGAGGTTTTTTTCAAAAACAAGGACATATGAGATGTACATATGAGATGAGTAATGCAAGATATGTAAACATTATTAAAGTGGCATTATTAAAGTGACTAGTGATCCAGTGATCTGTGTGTGTAATATACCCAGGTGTGTGTGTGTGAGATAGTACTCACGCTGGCTGTGTGTGCGTAGTGACAGGTCCAGTAGTATCTGAGACTGAGAACCCCCGAGAGAGCGCCCCCTTCGGGCCACAGAACCTCCTAAAAGACAATAAACACACATAATCTCCATACATATATATATATATACACACACACACACACACACACACACACACACACACACACACACACACACACACACACACACACACACACACACACACACACACACACACACACACACACACACACACACACACACACACACACACACACAGTCATTATACACAGAAACATCTGGAAAGAAAATAGCAACATTGTAAGTCTGAAATATACAAATTGGCCAAGGCTGCTAGCTTGAATGGTGAATCGCTACACACACAATCCTTCTGGAAAGACCAAGGTAAAATAGGGCATTTGCAATCCGTTTCATTCATGCATCTAACTGTAACTGCTAAACTGAGGTAAGCTGTATAAGTGAGATCAGGGGGAGTCCTTTGTTTTAGGAGTCTGACTGGTAACCTGCCTGTCAGGTTGGGCGTGTGGCTATCGTTGTTCTCGAAAGGGAGTATCATTTAAATCCTTTTCTCCTCCTGGTTGAACTGTAAAAAGCAAGGCTCCATAGCTCAGTGGTTAGAGCACTGGTCTTGTAAACCAGGGGTCGCGAGTTCAAATCCCGCTGGGGCCTTCAAGTGAAAACAATTTTTGTCAACATTACACCTGTACCACCAAACAATGCAGGGTGAAAGGAATGAAGTAACGACTTGGAAATGTCAACCTGTAAGAAGAGTGAAGCTGAACAAAAGAAATAGGAAAAACACCAACGTTCTGCGATACCTCTGTACACACACACAGGTGAATGTGGTTGATGGGTTTGTATGTCTGACAGAGACAATGGGTTTCGTGAGTGTGTGTGTGTGTGTTCAGCAGACAGCTCTACGCAGTCGTCTGACATTCCCCCTGACAGCTCTGAACTTTTCACAGCAGCAGCCGACAGGCCTGTCAGTGTGTGTATGTGTGAAAGGGGGCGGGCTACCACGTCAGGCCAGAAAAGGTAGGGAGTCTATCTGGCTGTATCGGTGTGTATGTTTGTGTGTGTGTGACGATGTGTATGTCTGTGTGTTGGCACTAGTAGGTTTCTGCCCAGTCTCCCATCATCACCTGGTCATGTGTGCTGAAGGTCAGGTGTGTCTACGGGCCAAACTCATACCAGAAGTTATTACAACACACAACGCACACACATCTCTATATGATTATACAACTATGTGTGATTGCATGTGTATATTAACATTATAAGGTAAATACTTATTGCTAACTCTCTGCATTGATGCTACTCTAATTCTGTTTGAACATAACATCACATTCCAAACCAAACAGCATCATACCATCACCTCAGGAAACAAATATTTTCCTTCATCGAGAAACTGTACGTCTTAGATGGAAGCCTGCTAATATCTTCAGTGGACTATACACCTCCCTATACCAATTCTATACAGATATTAATATCTTCAGTGGACTATACACCTCCCTATACCAATTCTATACAGATATTAATATCTTCAGTGGACTATACACCTCCCTATACCAATTCTATACAGATATTAATATATTCAGTGGACTATACACCTCCCTATACCAATTCTATACAGATATTAATATCTTCAGTGGACTATACACCTCCCTATACCAATTCTATACAGATATTAATATCTTCAGTGGACTATACACCTCCCTATACCAATTCTATACAGATATTAATATCTTCAGTGGACTATACACCTCCCTATACCAATTCTATACAGATATTAATATATTCAGTGGACTATACACCTCCCTATACAAATTCTATACAGATATTAATATATTCAGTGGACTATACACCTCCCTATACCAATTCTATACAGATATTAATATATTCAGTGGACTATACCGCTCCCTATACCAATTCTATACAGATATTAATATCTTCAGTGGACTATACACCTCCCTATACTAATTCTATACAGATATTAATATATTCAGTGGACTATACACCTCCCTATACTAATTCCATACAGATATTAATATATTCCGTGGACTATACACCTCCCTATACTAATTCTATACAGATATTAATATATTCAGTGGACTATACACCTCCCTATACCAATTCTATACAGATATTAATATATTCAGTGGACTATACCGCTCCCTATACCAATTCTATACAGATATTAATATCTTCAGTGGACTATACACCTCCCTATACTAATTCTATACAGATATTAATATATTCAGTGGACTATACACCTCCCTATACCAATTCTATACAGATATTAATATCTTCAGTGGACTATACACCTCCCTATACCAATTCTATACAGATATTAATATATTCAGTGGACTATACACCTCCCTATACCAATTCTATACAGATATTAATATCTTCAGTGGACTATACACCTCCCTATACCAATTCTATACAGATATTAATATATTCAGTGGACTATACACCTCCCTATACCAATTCTATACAGATATTAATATATTCAGTGGACTATACACCTCCCTATACCAATTCTATACAGATATTAATATATTCAGTGGACTATACACCTCCCTATACCAATTCTATACAGATATTAATATATTCAGTGGACTATACACCTCCCTATACTAATTCCATACAGATATGTTGGAGTTTGAAGTTGCAGCTCGGCAGTAATGCACCCATTCACAGTAGGCGACTAGGCGCTGTTAAGAATTGGTTTATTTCTAAATGTTAACAGTTCAGAGTTGAAACAAATGAAAGACAGAATCAAACATTCTGGACAGAACGCCAGGCTTTACCATAGATGCTTTGCAGCACTGAGCTCTTGGCTGCTGTCTTGGTGGGTGGAACTCTGGCCTCAGGCTTGGTCCTAATAGGGGTGTGACCAGGGAAAGCCGGCCTATCCCAGAGCAGCTGGATCAGGAGGGAGGCGACCTCAGGTGGCTCCACTCTTTTCCCAGCACCAAAAGCCTCCCTCAATCTGCCTCGCACATGGAACCTACACACAAACACACCCAGAACACGGTATATTATAGAGGCCTTGATTGGTCCAACCTATTCAGTTCGTATATTAAACAGCACATGACATTTGGACATTATTCAATTCACTGAAAAATGTTACAGGCATCCCTGGAAAAGCTGGTTTAAGAGGGGTGAGAAATAATAATTAGTCCAACCTCAGGGGTTCCACAAGGCTCAATTCTGGGTCCGCTAGTCTTCAGCATCAATACATAACACTTCCTCTAGGGGAACTGAACCCGGCCATGTCATACTTTAAGAGCTTAGTAGAAAAAGCTTATTACTTGTATACTACAATTAAATCAGTATACGCATCCGCACGCACACACATCTACTGGCGGCTGGGAACAGAGGGCTTTCCGATGTGGGGTAGTAGATCCTGAATGAGAAGCTGCTGGTAGCTATTAGAATGGCACGCCTGAACTTTTAGCCTCTCGTTAAAACACTGAGATTGATCCAGATTATACCCCCTGTCTCCCCCACCTCCCCCCTCTCTTCCCCGTCATGGAGGTGTTGATGGTAGGAGGGCAGGCAGCCAGACGACAGAGAGCATGAGGGGGAGACGCTGTGTGTAAGTTGGTGTGTGTGTGTGTGGAGGGAAGACATGTGGGCACCACATGGCACTGCCACACTCTCTTGGTAAGAGACAACGCTACTGTGGAGCACAGTATACCCCTCCCCCTTTCAACCATACACTCACTTCCTCCAGGCTGTTTGGGAAGCCATCTCAGAGCCAACCTTGGTATTGGGCCAGAGAGAAACTACCTGAGCACCTCTGCTTTGGTAAAGGGGCCACAGGCTCTATTCCATGGCAGTACTCCCAGTACTGGCTCAGCTTGGAGAGGGAATGGGAAGAATGAAAAGCAGACCATCCCTGGTCGGGCTTCAACCTTACCTCCTCCAGGCTCGTTGGATAGTGCAGGCAGCCTGGTCTCTGTACCCCTCCCTGGGCTTGCTGCTGGGGCGGTGTGACTGTGGGGAGGCTTTGTGGTTCTTGCTGGAGGAGGTGGTATGGTCTGTGGCAGGGCGTGTTCTGTGTCTGGGGTTGTGTGTGTTGGTGTGTGTGTCTCTCTTGCTTCTAGGGGTGCGTTCCCTGGTGCTGGGGGCTTCTTGATCCATGGTGGGGCGAGTAGACGTGTCTGTGTTGGATGGAGTGTGTGTGTGGGAAGGAGTGTGTGTGTTGGAAGGAGTGTGTGTGTTGGAGGTAGTGTGTGTTTTGGAAGGAGTGTGTGTGTTGGAGGGAGTGTGTGTCTTGGAAGGAGTGTGTGTGTTGGAGGTAGTGTGTGTTTTGGAAGGAGTGTGTGTGTTGGAGGGAGTGTGTGTGTTGGAAGGAGTGTGTGTGTTTGCAGAGGTGAGTCTCTTGGTCCTTGGTGTGGTGGGGGGTCGGTGTTTTGGGCTGGGGGGTCGGCTACAGCCTGCAGGAGAGAGACGCTCTCTGACCCTATACCCCTGGGCAGGGGGCATGGTGTCAGAGGTCACTGAGGGGTGAGGGGTCACCATGGGGTCAGGGCCTTTGGCTGGCTGTGCCTCCTTCCCTCTCCTGGAGGGTCTGCTTCTATGTGCTGAGAAAGAGAGGGAAGTAAGAGACTGAGAGAGTGGGTGAATATGTGTGTGTGTATATGTGTGTGTGTATATGTGTGTGTGTATATGTGTGTGTGTATATGTGTGTGTGTATATGTGTGTTAGGTTTGGGTGGTTTACCGTATATATACCGTAGTCCAGGATTATGGAAAAAGCCACGGGATGGTTTTTCAGTACCGTCAATACTGTTTAAACTACTTCTTTTTTTAATACATTTGAATATTTCTAGCTACTTTTTAAGTAAATATCTGCAGTCAACTTGTGAAATATGGTAGGAGATAATGAAGATGTCCTTCATAATTTCACCTGTTTTTCATTGAGCAGATCTGATTAAGCCGAGCCGCAGGGCACCGGTCTATGACCCACGACGAGAACGAGCAAAAGCAGTGAGGCAGGAGCGCCCTTCTCAACGGAACAGTAATGAGTAGGATTCACATGCAAAAGTGAATGATTTTGATCAAAAAGGCTTTATCTGCCTTCCCAATGAAAACTAGTTTGGCGTCACCTTAATTGGGGCTCATAGTAATATCTGGAACATAATGAATGGAATGGAATCAAACACATGTTTGATAACATTCCATTTGAACTCCATTTCAGCCATTATTATGAGTCATCCTCCCCTCAGCAGCCTCCTGTGAGTGTGTATGTCCGTACCTCTATGTTTCCGTGTCTCCTCTTTGCTATTGGTCTGTTCTGCTTTGGAGGCTGTATTAGCCCCGCCCCCTGCCTCTCTCTCATACACTGACAGTTCCTTCATAGTCTCAGCCAATGACTGCTGCTCCTGCTCAGCACGGGCCAATAACATCCTCTGTTTCTCTGTTCTGGCCAATGAGATTTGCTGCTCCGCCTCCCGCCTCCGCTGCTCCTCCTCACGTTTCCTGAGTGACATCATGACACATATTACACACGTCTCACACACATACACCCTAACCCTTGTTACGACCTTTTCTCAAAGCCTTATCTAAACCCTACCGCTGAACCAGCCCTGACCAACATCACAAACTAGTCCTGACGTTACAAAGAACAACAGAAGAATCCTTTCAGTAATCCAAGCCCAATAGGAGTTCCAAGCACACAGAGACCATTACAGGCTGTTTATTACAAACAGTGTAGAATTATAAGACAGGGATGTGTGAGCGAGAGAGAGAGAGAGAGAGAGAGAGAGAGAGAGAGAGAGAGAGCGAGAGAGCGAGAGACAGGGAGAAGATGTATATGTGTGCAGGGATGACAGGTGGAAAGATGGATATGGAGAGAGTGTGACTGTTTCTATATGGGTTGGGGGAATATGACAGGGAGAGATGGAGAGAGAGAGAGAGAGAGAGAGAGAGAGAGAGAGAGAGAGAGAGAGAGAGAAAATAGATAGAAAGAGAATGTGTGTGTGTGTGTGTGTGTGTGTGTGTGTGTGTGTGTGTGTGTGTGTGTGTGTGTGTGTGTGTGTGTGTGTGTGTGTGTGTGTGTGTGTGTGTGTGTGTGTGTGTGTGTGTGTGTGTGTGTGTGTGTGTGTATATGGTACTTGGCTGCATCCTTGCGTAGCTGTTCGTGTCTCATCAGTAGTTGTTTCCTCTCGGTGAAGGCCTTGCGGACGGTGTATCCTTTATACAGGGCCTGGATGGAAGCAGCAGCGATGTCCTGGATGGCCGCTATAGACAGAGCTCCATGCTCCAACATGTACTGAGTCACCTCACTGTGTTCCCCTAGGAGGGTGTAGTCCAGGGGGGTGTACCTACACACACACACACACACACACACACACACACACACACACACACACACACACACACACACACACACACACACACACACACACACACACACACACACACACACACACACACACACACACACACACACACACATGCTTCCTGTTCTCAATTTTTTTGCATCTGTACACCAGCTTCAAACAGCTGAAAATACAACATTATTGGTTATGGAAGATATATTTCACAATAGTTTAGATGGTACAATGATTCTCTACGCTATACTTGCTTGTTTTGTCACATAAACTGATATTAGAATTGGAATTTTAGTAACCAGGAAATGGCGGAATGATTTCTGCATTGTGTATCTTTAACCTAATGAACTTGCTTGGTGAAAAACAACACACACAGAACAAATTCACAAAATACATTCCGAAAATTACAACACATCATTTTACATTGATATTTTAGTCATTTAGCAGACGCTCTTATGCAGAGCGACTTACATTAGTGCATTCATCTTAACGTAGCTAGGTGAGACAGTTCCTTCAATCGTAGCAAGTACATTCTCCCTCAATAAAGTACAGGTAACTGCCAAAATAAAGGAAACACTTGAGGAAATGAGGGATACAAAGTATATTGAAAGCAGGTGCTTCCACACAGTTGTGGTTCCTGAGTTAATTAAGCAATTAACATCCCATCATGCTTAGGGCCATGTATAAAAATGCTGTGCAGGACATTATTTTGGCTACCATGTCTATGCCTCCATAGGATGACAATGCCCCCATCCACAGGGCACGATTGGTTACTGAATGGTTTGAGGAGTATGAAAAGATGTCAACCACATGTCATGTCCGTCTCAGTCACCAGATCTCAACCCAGTTGATTCTGGAACAGTGAATGAGACAGGCGTTTTCCACCACCATCAACAAAACACCAAATGATGGAATTTCTGGTGGAAGAATGGTGTCACATCCCTCCAAGAGTTTCAGACACTTAGAATCTATGCCAAGGTGCATTGAAGCTGTTCTGGCTCGTGGAGCCCAATGCCCTATTAAGACGTGATATGTTGGGGTTTCCTTTATCTTGCCAGTTACCTGAAGTTATCAGTCAGTGCCAGTAGGAAAATACAAGTAAAAATATCATTTAGTAGGCCACTAGGTAGAGAGACAGCACAAAAACTAAATTGTCTTAGCAAGACAATACCAACAGCTACTTTTTGAATCTAAATCGATACTTGCTACTGTTGTAGGAGCTGATGTCCTTCCAAACTATAGATGAGGCACTTCCTCAACATCCACCTCCTCCTCACCTCTCCTCGTTGTGTTCCATGTGGTTGGGGAAGGCATTAGAGTTCAGCAGCAACTTCACAGCATCCAGATACCCATTGTTACAGGACCAGTGGAGAGCTGTCCTGCCCTGCAGACACACACAGTAGGACAGGACCAGTGGAGAGCTGTCCTGCCCTGCAGACACACACAGTAGGACAGGACCAGTGGAGAGCTGTCCTGCCCTGCAGACACACACGGTGGGACAGGACCAGTGGAGAGCACTTCATGTGTGTGTGTGTGTGTGTGTGTGTGTGTGTGTGTGTGTGTGTGTGTGTGTGTGTGTGTGTGTGTGTGTGTGTGTGTGTGTGTGTGTGTGTGTGTGTGTGTGTGTGTGTGTGTGTGTGTGTGTGTGTGCGTGTGCGTGTGTGTGTGTGTGTACCTCTTTGTCCTGTATATTAGGGTCGGCGTTGTTCTCCATGAGTAGTACAGCCATGCAGGTGATGTACCCTCCATAAGCAGCACACTGGAGAGGAGTCCTGCCTGCCTGGTCCTGGACGTTAGGACTGATCCCATTCTCCATCAGCAACTACCATGACCATCACAATGAGGTTACAGTACCAGCCAACCGGCTCAGTGACCTGAACAACACATCCTTAAGACAGTCTATTAGGAAAGGAAATGAAGACAAATGAAGAAGTGTTCAGTGATAATTAAAGTGTATACAGGTGAAAAGACTGACCTGGCAGACTTCAGCGTTCCCCCCCAGAGCCGCCCAGTGCAGAGCAGTGTGTCCATCTAGATCCACCAGGTGGACACGAGCAGAGCCTACACAATGAAAATCCATGAGGCATTCTTCACCATAGTAAGCCCACCCAAATCCTGCATTACAAGAGCATGGTACACTAATGTAGTCCTGTATGACTCAGTAGGTAGAGCATGGTACACCAGTGTAGTCCTGTATGACTCAGTAGATAGAGCATGGTACACTAGTGTAGTCCTGTATGACTCAGTAGGTAGAGCATGGTACACCAGTGTAGTCCTGTATGACTCAGTAGATAGAGCATGGTACACCAGTGTAGTCCTGTATGACTCAGTAGATAGAGCATGGTACACTAGTGTAGTCCTGTATGACTCAGTAGATAGAGCATGGTACACTAGTGTAGTCCTGTATGACTCAGTAGATAGAGCATGGTACACTAGTGTAGTCCTGTATGACTCAGTAGATAGAGCATGGTACACTAGTGTAGTCCTGTATGACTCAGTAGATAGAGCATGGTGCACTAGTGTAGTCCTGTATGACTCAGTAGATAGAGCATGGTACACTATTGTAGTCCTGTATGACTCAGTAGATAGAGCATGGTACACTAGTGTAGTCCTGTATGACTCAGTAGAGAGAGCATGGTACACTAGTGTAGTCCTGTATGACTCAGTAGATAGAGCATGGTACACTAGTGTAGTCCTGTATGACTCAGTAGATAGAGCATGGTACACTTGTGTAGTCCTGTATGACTCAGTAGATAGAGCATGGTACACTAGTGTAGTCCTGTATGACTCAGTAGATAGAGCATGGTACACTAGTGTAGTCCTGTATGACTCAGTAGATAGAGCATGGTACACTAGTGTAGTCCTGTATGACTCAGTAGATAGAGCATAGCACCACATACAAAATGGCTATAAGTTGCTTTGGATAAAAGCGTCTGCTAAATGGCAGATATTATTGAATCAACCTCCCAATTCACAGCTTTATTAGACAACGTTTTGATCCGAACCGGATCTTCGTCAGGTCAAACAAACTGAGTGTTCACATCCCCAAATATACACATTTCACCTCACATGCACATGATGCATGGTTGGTGTGGAACAAATTCTATTCACTCTGCACATTGTGATTAATTATGATTAACTGAGGTACATACGGTCACAGAGGATTATAGACATCAAAAAAAGATTACTGTTGCCTAGGTTTTAACTTGGCCCAATTTGTATGACCGCACTGCTAAAGCTAACTCTCTCTCCTTTGCTCTCATCCTTCTAGATCTATCGGCCGCCTTCGATACTGTGAACCATCAGATCCTCCTCTCCACCCTCTCCGAGTTGGGCATCTCCGGCGCGGCCCACGCTTGGATTGCGTCCTACCTGACAGGTCGCTCCTACCAGGTGGCGTGGCGAGAATCTGTCTCCTCACCACGCGCTCTCACCACTGGTGTCCCCCAGGGCTCTGTTCTTGGCCCTCTCCTATTCTCGCTATACACCAAGACACTTGGCTCTGTCATAACCTCACATGGTCTCTCTTATCATTGCTATGCAGACGACACACAATTAATCTTCTCCTTTCCCCCTTCTGATGACCAGGTGGCGAATCGCATCTCTGCATGTCTGGCAGACATATCAGTGTGGATGACGGATCACCACCTCAAGCTGAACCTCGGCAAGACGGAGCTGCTCTTCCTCCCGGGGAAGGACTGCCCGTTCCATGATCTCGCCATCACGGTTGACAACTCCATTGTGTCCTCCTCCCAGAGCGCCAAGAACCTTGGCGTGATCCTGGACAACACCCTGTCGTTCTCAACCAACATCAAGGCGGTGGCCCGTTCCTGTCATGTTTTGTCATTTATTATCATGTCTTGTCCCTGTGCTTCCCATTCTATTCGTTTCCCTCTGCTGGTCTTATTAGGTTCTTTCCCTCTTTCTAGCCCTCTCTCTCCCCCTCCCTCTCTCACTCTCTCGCTCTCTCTTCTCTCTATCGTTCCGTTCCTGCTCCCAGCTGTTCCTATTCCCCTAATCATCATTTAGTCTTCCCACACCTGTTCCCGATCCTTTTCCCTGATTAGAGTCCCTATTTCACTCCTTGTTTCCCGTACCTGCCCTGTCGGATCCTCATGTATAATTCACCGTGCTGTGTCTATGTTTTGCCCTGTCGTGTCGTGTTTTCCTCAGATGCTGCGTGGTGAGCAGGTGTCTGAGTCTGCTAGGTTCAAGTGCCTTCCCGAGGCAACCTGCAGTTCTCGATCAAGTCTCCAGTCTGTTCTTGTCTTTACGTGTAGTATTATGCTTTTTGTTTTGTAAAGTTTATTCTGGATTAAATACTCTGTTTTCGCCAAGTCGCTTTTGGGTCCTCATTCACCAGCATGACAGAAGGATCCGACCGAGGAATGGACCCAGCGACTACAGACGCTCGTAACACTGCCGTCGAGATCCAAGGAGCCATGCTCGGCAGACACGAGCAGGAATTGTCTGCTGCTCGCCATGCCGTGGAGAACCTGGCCGCTCAGGTTTCCGACCTCTCTGGACAGTTCCAGAGTCTTCGTCTCGTGCCACCTGTTACTTCCTGGCCTGCCGAGCCTCCAGAACCTAGGGTTAATAACCCACCTTGCTACTCCGGGCAGCCCACTGAGTGCCGCTCCTTTCTCACCCAGTGTGAGATTGTGTTCTCTCTCCAACCCAACACATACTCTAGAGAGAGAGCTCGGGTTGCTTACGTCATTTCACTCCTTACTGGCCGGGCCCGAGAGTGGGGCACAGCTATCTGGGAGGCAAGGGCTGATTGTTCTAACAATTACCAGAACTTTAAAGAGGAGATGATTCGGGTTTTTGACCGTTCAGTTTTTGGTGGGGAGGCTTCTAGGGTCCTGGCTTCCCTATGCCAAGGTGATCGATCCATAACGGATTACTCTATAGAGTTTCGTACTCTTGCTGCCTCTAGTGACTGGAACGAGCCGGCGCTGCTCGCTCGTTTTCTGGAGGGACTCCACACAGTGGTCAAAGATGAGATTCTCTCTCGGGAGGTTCCTTCCTGTGTGGACTCTTTGATTGCTCTCGCCATCCGCATAGAACGACGGGTAGATCTTCGTCACCAGGCTCGTGGAAGAGAGCTCGCATCAACGGTGTTTCCCTGCTCCGCATCGCAACCATCTCCCTCCTCTGGCTCTGAGACTGAGCCCATGCAGCTGGGAGGGATTCGCATCTCGACTAAGGAGAGGGAACGGAGGATCACCAACCGCCTGTGCCTCTATTGCGGATTTGATGGACATTTTGTTAATTCATGTCCAGTAAGAGGCCAGAGCCCATCAGTAAGCGGAGGGCTACTGGTGAGCGCTACTACTCAGGTCTCTTCATCTAGATCTTGTACTACTATGTCGGTCCATCTACGCTGGACCGGTTCGGGTGCTACATGCAGTGCCTTGATTGACTCTGGGGCTGAGGGTTGTTTCATGGACGAAGCATGGGTTCGGAAACATAACATTCCTTTCAGACAGTTAGACAAGCCTACGCCCATGTTTGCCTTAGATGGTAGTCATCTTCCCAGTATCAAATTTGAGACACTACCTTTAACTCTCACAGTATCTGGTAACCACAGTGAGACTATTTCTTTTTTGATTTTTCATTCACCTTTCACACCTGTTGTTTTGGGTCATCCCTGGCTAGTATGTCATAATCCTTCTATTAATTGGTCTTGTAATTCTATCCTATCCTGGAACGTATCTTGTCATGTGAAGTGCTTAATGTCTGCCATCCCTCCCATTTCTTCTGTCCCCACTTCTCAGGAGGAACCTGGCGATTTGACAGGAGTGCCGGAGGAATATCATGATCTGCGCACGGTCTTCAGTCGGTCCCGAGCCAACTCCCTTCCTCCTCACCGGTCGTATGATTGTAGTATTGATCTCCTTCCGGGGACCACTCCTCCTCGGGGTAGACTATACTCTCTGTCGGCTCCCGAACGTAAGGCTCTCGAGGATTATTTATCTGTGTCTCTTGACGCCGGTACCATAGTGCCTTCTTCCTCTCCGGCCGGGGCGGGGTTCTTTTTGTTAAGAAGAAGGACGGTACTCTGCGCCCCTGCGTGGATTATCGAGGGCTGAATGACATAACGGTTAAGAATCGTTATCCGCTTCCCCTTATGTCATCAGCCTTCGAGATTCTGCAGGGAGCCAGGTGCTTTACTAAGTTGGACCTTCGTAACGCTTACCATCTCGTGCGCATCAGAGAGGGTGACGAGTGGAAAACGGCGTTTAACACTCCGTTAGGGCATTTTGAGTACCGGGTTCTGCCGTTTGGTCTCGCCAATGCGCCAGCTGTTTTTCAGGCATTAGTTAATGATGTTCTGAGAGACATGCTGAACATCTTTGTTTTTGTCTATCTTGACGATATCCTGATTTTTTCACCGTCACTCGAGATTCATGTTCAGCACGTTCGACGTGTTCTACAGCGCCTTTTAGAGAATTGTCTCTACGTAAAGGCTGAGAAGTGTTCTTTTCATGTCTCCTCCGTTACTTTTCTCGGTTCCGTTATTTCCGCTGAAGGCATTCAGATGGATTCCGCTAAGGTCCAAGCTGTCAGTGATTGGCCCGTTCCAAGGTCACGTGTCGAGTTGCAGCGCTTTTTAGGTTTCGCTAATTTCTATCGGCGTTTCATTCGTAATTTCGGTCAAGTTGCTGCCCCTCTCACAGCTCTTACTTCTGTCAAGACGTGTTTTAAGTGGTCCGGTTCCGCCCAGGGAGCTTTTGATCTTCTAAAAGAACGTTTTACGTCCGCTCCTATCCTCGTTACTCCTGACGTCACTAGACAATTCATTGTCGAGGTTGGCCTTCAGAGGTAGGCGTGGGAGCCATTCTATCCCAGCGCTTCCAGTCTGACGATAAGGTTCATCCTTGCGCTTATTTTCTCATCGCCTGTCGCCATCTGAGCGCAACTATGATGTGGGTAACCGTGAACTGCTCGCCATCCGCTTAGCCCTAGGCGAATGGCGACAGTGGTTGGAGGGGCGACCGTTCCTTTTGTCGTTTGGACAGACCATAAGAACCTTGAGTACATCCGTTCTGCCAAACGACTTAATGCCCGTCAAGCTCGTTGGGCGTTGTTTTTCGCTCGTTTCGAGTTTGTGATTTCTTACCGTCCGGGTAGCAAGAACACCAAGCCTGATGCCTTATCCCGTCTGTTTAGTTCTTCTGTGGCTTCTACTGATCCCGAGGGGATTCTTCCTTATGGGCGTGTTGTCGGGTTGACAGTCTGGGGAATTGAAAGACAGGTTAAGCAAGCACTCACGCACACTGCGTCGCCGCGCGCTTGTCCTAGTAACCTCCTTTTCGTTCCTGTTTCCACTCGTCTGGCTGTTCTTCAGTGGGCTCACTCTGCCAAGTTAGCTGGTCATCCCGGTGTTCGAGGCACTCTTGCGTCTATTCGCCAGCGATTTTGGTGGCCGACTCAGGAGCGTGACACGCGCCGTTTCGTGGCTGCTTGTTCGGACTGCGCGCAGACTAAGTCGGGTAACTCTCCTCCTGCCGGTCGTCTCAGACCGCTCCCCATTCCTTCTCGACCATGGTCTCACATCGCCCTAGACTTCATTACCGGTCTGCCTTTGTCTGCGGGGAAGACTGTGATTCTTACGGTTGTCGATAGGTTCTCTAAGGCGGCACATTTCATTCCCCTCGCTAAACTTCCTTCCGCTAAGGAGACGGCACAAATCATTATCGAGAATGTGTTCAGAATTCATGGCCTCCCGTTAGACGCCGTTTCAGACAGAGGCCCGCAATTCACGTCACAATTTTGGAGGGAGTTCTGTCGTTTGATTGGTGCGTCCGTCAGTCTCTCTTCCGGGTTTCATCCCCAGTCTAACGGTCAAGCAGAGAGGGCCAATCAGACGATTGGTCGCATACTACGCAGCCTTTCTTTCAGAAACCCTGCGTCTTGGGCAGAACAGCTCCCCTGGGCAGAATACGCTCACAACTCGCTTCCTTCGTCTGCTACCGGGTTATCTCCGTTTCAGAGTAGTCTGGGTTACCAGCCTCCTCTATTCTCTTCCCAGCTTGCCGAGTCCAGCGTTCCCTCCGCTCAAGCGTTTGTCCAACGTTGTGAGCGCACCTGGAGGAGGGTGAGGTCTGCACTTTGCCGCTACAGGGCACAGACTGTGAGAGCCGCCAATAAACGCAGGATTAAGAGTCCTAGGTATTGTTGCGGCCAGAGAGTGTGGCTTTCCACTCGCAACCTTCCTCTTACGACAGCTTCTCGTAAGTTGACTCCGCGGTTCATTGGTCCGTTCCGTGTCTCCCAGGTCGTCAATCCTGTCGCTGTGCGACTGCTTCTTCCGCGACATCTTCGTCGCGTCCATCCTGTCTTCCATGTCTCCTGTGTTAAGCCCTTTCTTCGCACCCCCGTTCGTCTTCCCTCCCCCTCCCGTCCTTGTCGAGAGCGCACCTATTTACAAGGTACATAAGATCATGGACATGCGTTCTCGGGGACGGGGTCACCAATACTTAGTGGATTGGGAGGGTTACGGTCCTGAGGAGAGGAGTTGGGTTCCGTCTCGGGACGTGCTGGACCGTTCGCTCATTGATGATTTCCTCCGTTGCCGCCAGGATTCCTCCTCGAGTGCGCCAGGAGGCGCTCGGTGAGTGGGGGGGTACTGTCATGTTTTGTCATTTATTATCATGTCTTGTCCCTGTGCTTCCCATTCTATTTGTTTCCCTCTGCTGGTCTTATTAGGTTCTTTCCCTCTTTCTATCCCTCTCTCTCCCCCTCCCTCTCTCACTCTCTCGCTCTCTCTTCTCTCTATCGTTCCGTTCCTGCTCCCAGCTGTTCCTATTCCCCTAATCATCATTTAGTCTTCCCACACCTGTTCCCGATCCTTTTCCCTGATTAGAGTCCCTATTTCACTCCTTGTTTCCCGTACCTGCCCTGTCGGATCCTCATGTATAATTCACCGTGCTGTGTCTATGTTTTGCCCTGTCGTGTCGTGTTTTCCTCAGATGCTGCGTGGTGAGCAGGTGTCTGAGTCTGCTAGGTTCAAGTGCCTTCCCGAGGCAACCTGCAGTTCTCGATCAAGTCTCCAGTCTGTTCTTGTCTTTACGTGTAGTATTATGCTTTTTGTTTTGTAAAGTTTATTCTGGATTAAATACTCTGTTTTCGCCAAGTCGCTTTTGGGTCCTCATTCACCAGCATGACAGTTCCTGTAGGTTCATGCTCTACAACATCCGCAGAGTACGACCCTGCCTCACACAGGAAGCGGCGCAGGTCCTAATCCAGGCACTTGTCATCTCCCGTCTGGATTACTGCAACTCGCTGTTGGCTGGGCTCCCTGCCTGTGCCAGTAAACCCCTTCAACTCATCCAGAACGCCGCAGCCCGTCTGGTGTTCAACCTTCCCAAGTTCTCTCACGTCACCCCGCTCCTCCGTTCTCTCCACTGGCTTCCAGTTGAAGCTCGCATCCGCTACAAGACCATGGTGCTTGCCTACGGAGCTGTGAGGGGAACGGCACCTCAGTACCTCCAGGCTCTGATCAGGCCCTACACCCAAACAAGGGCACTGCGTTCATCCACCTCTGGCCTGCTCGCCTCCCTACCACTGAGGAAGTACAGCTCCCGCTCAGCCCAGTCAAAACTGTTCGCTGCCCTGGCCCCCCAATGGTGGAACAAACTCCCTCACGACGCCAGGACAGCGGAGTCAATCACCACCTTCCGGAGACACCTGAAACCCCACCTCTTTAAGGAATACCTAGGATAGGATAAGTAATCCCTCTCACCCCCCCCCCTTAAGTTTTAGATGCACTATTGTAAAGTGACTGTTCCACTGGATGTCATAAGGTGAATGCACCAATTTGTAAGTCGCTCTGGATAAGAGCGTCTGCTAAATGACTTAAATGTAAATGTAATGTAAATGTATGAACAGTGCCTTGCGAAAGTAGTCGGCCCCCTTGAACTTTGCGACCTTTTGCCACATTTCAGGCTTCAAACATAAAGATATAAAACTGTATTTTTTGTGAAGAATCAACAACAAGTGGGACACAATCATGAAGTGGAACGACATTTATTGGATTTTTCAAACTTTTTTAACAAATCAAAAACTGAAAAATTGGGCGTGCACAATTATTCAGCCCCCTTAAGTTAATACTTTGTAGCGCCACCTTTTGCTGCGATTACAGCTGTAAGTCGCTTGGGGTATGTCTCTATCAGTTTTGCACATTGAGAGACTGAATTTTTTTCCCCATTCCTCCTTGCAAAACAGCTCGAGCTCAGTGAGGTTGGATGGAGAGCATTTGTGAACAGCAGTTTTCAGTTCTTTCCACAGATTCTCGATTTGATTCAGGTCTGGACTTTGACTTGGCCATTCTAACACCTGGATATGTTTATTTTTGAACCATTCCATTGTAGATTTTGCTTTATGTTTTGGATCATTGTCTTGTTGGAAGACAAATCTCCGTCCCAGTCTCAGGTCTTTTGCAGACTCCATTAGGTTTTCTTCCAGAACGCTCCTGTATTTGGCTCCATCCATCTTCCCATCAATTTTAACCACCTTCCCTGTCCCTGCTGAAGAAAAGCAGGCCCAAACCATGATGCTGCCACCACCATGTTTGACAGTGGGGATTGGTGTGTTCAGGGTGATTAGTTGTGTTGCTTTTACGCCAAACATAACGTTTTGCATTGTTGCCAAAAAGTTCAATTTTGGTTTCATCTGACCAGAGCACCTTCTTCCACATGTTTGGTGTGTCTCCCAGGTGGCTTGTGGCAAACTTTAAACGACACTTTTTATGGATATCTTTAAGAAATGGCTTTCTTCTTGCCACTCTTCCATAAAGGCCAGATTTGTGCAATATACGACTGATTGTTGTCCTATGGACAGAGTCTCCCACCTCAGCTGTAGATCTCTGCAGTTCATCCAGAGTGATCATGGGCCTCTTGGCTGCATCTCTGATCAGTCTTCTCCTTGTATGAGCTGAAAGTTTAGAGGGACGGCCAGGTCTTGGTAGATTTGCAGTGGTCTGATACTCCTTCCATTTCAATATTATCGCTTGCACAGTGCTCCTTGGGATGTTTAAAGCTTGGGAAATCTTTTTGTATCCAAATCCGGCTTTAAACTTCTTCACAACAGTATCTCGGACCTGCCTGGTGTGTTCCTTGTTCTTCATGATGCTCTCTGCGCTTTTAACGGACCTCTGAGACTATCACAGTGCAGGTGCATTTATACGGAGACTTGATTACACACAGGTGGATTGTATTTATCATCATTAGTCATTTAGGTCAACATTGGATCATTCAGAGATGCTCACTGAACTTCTGGAGAGAGTTTGCTGCACTGAAAGTAAAGGGGCTGAATAATTTTGCACGCCCAATTTTTCAGTTTTTGATTTGTTTAAAAAGTTTGAAATATCCAATCCACCTCATGATTGTGTCCCAAAAATACAGTTTTATATCTTTATGTTTGAAGCCTGAAATGTGGCAAAAGGTCGCAAAGTTCAAGGGGGCCGAATACTTTCGCAAGGCACTGTATATAATCGTTATATACCTCTGTGCTCAATTGTGATTGACTATACACCAAAGTGAAATGACACACACCATGCTTCATGCGCATAATGTTCATGTGAGGGGAATTTGTATATTTGGGGATGTGAGGGGAATGTGTATATTTGGGGATGTGAGGGGAATGTGTATATTTGGGGATGTGAGGGGGAATGTGTATATTTGGGGATGTGAGGGGAATGTGTATATTTGGGGATGTGAGGGGAAATGTGTATATTTGGGGATGTGAGGGGGAACGTGTATATTTGGGGATGTGAGGGAAATGTGTATATTTGGGGATGTGAGGGAAATGTGTATATTTGGGGATGTGAGGGGGAATGTGTATATTTGGGGATGTGAGGGGGAATGTGTATATTTGGGGATGTGAGGGGGAATGTGTATATACGACCTGAGTAAAGCAAAATGTTAATTTATCCACATCTTTGCTGTGTACCTTTGATAAGTGTGAGGATGATGTGGCGGTGTCCCATCTCACAGGCTCTGAACAGAGGCGTGTGTTTCATCACGTCTAGACTGTCCACTATGGCTCCTCTTTCCAACAGCAACCTCACTGTACTCACATGACCTGACAGAGAGGCCGCATGCAGCGCTGCAACACACACACACACATTTAGTTGAGCTTTTCAGTCTCCACACACTTCAGCAGCCTCACCTACTCGAGTTTTCAGAACCAGTTTGTCAAATTAAAAGTAATTTGTTGCACTTTGACCCTGTACTGTGTTGTGATGTTATTTAATGTCAGTCAATATTTACACCACTGGCCCCTCTATCTACCCCAGTGACTCTGATCAACCCACTCTGCTCCCCATCACATTCAACCTCATTAGCATAGTACACCAGATCATTTGCATATTTTACCAACTCATTAGCATATGCTCACATAAATTGTCCCTGCAGGGCAGGAAGCGGGGCCATCACCATGGTGATTAGTGCTCCAATCAGCCCACGGGGCAGAGCAGGGGACAAAGGATAGCATGTCTACAGCTTGGGGATGGTGTGTGTGTGTGTGTGTGTGTGTGTGTGTGTGTGTGTGTGTGTGTGTGTGTGTGTGTGTGTGTGTGTGTGTGTGTGTGTGTGTGTGTGTGTGTGTGTGTGTGTGTGTGTGTTTATGTTTCTATGTATTTATGTGTGTGTGTGTGTGTGTGTGTCTATGTGTGTGTGTGTGTGTGTGTGTGTGTGTGTGTGTGTGTGTGTGTGTGTGTGTGTGTGTGTGTGTGTGTGTGTGTGTGTGTGTGTGTGTGTGTGTGTGTGTGTGCGTGCGTGCGCATGTGCGTGTGTGTGTGTCAGAGAGAATATGTGTGTCAGAGAGAGTATGTGTATCAGAGAGAGCATGTGTATCAGAGAGAGTATGTGTATCAGAGAGAGTATGTGTGTCAGAGAGAGTATGTGTATCAGAGAGAGTATGTGTATCAGAGAGAGTATGTGTATCAGAGAGAGTATGTGTATCAGAGAGAGTATGTGTATCAGAGAGAGTACGTGTATCAGAGAGAGTATGTGTATCAGAGAGAGTATGTGTATCAGAGAGAGTATGTGTATCAGAGAGAGTATGTGTATCAGAGAGAGTATGTGTATCAGAGAGAGTATGTGTATCAGAGAGAGTATGTGTATCAGAGAGAGTATGTGTATCAGAGAGAGTATGTGTACATGCTCACTAGTTTTGGTCATTTTCTTAACAGTGTCAGTTATGTGTTGACATGTCTCTCTCCCCACTAGTCTCTCCGCTCCACTGCTTTCGGGGAATCCCCTGACAACTATGGCACTCTGGGGAATCCCCTGTGACATCGGACAGCCGCTGTCCTGCCACCTGCGTCACCTCCAGTGCCTCAACATTCCTACATGCGCAGGATGACAGAGGCTAGCACCAGTGTGTGAGTGTGTGTGTGTGTGTGTGTGTGTGTGTGTGTGTGTGTGTGTGTGTGTGTGTGTGTGTGTGTGTGTGTGTGCGTGTGTGTGTGTCAGAGAGAATATGTGTGTCAGAGAGAGTATGTGTATCAGAGAGAGCATGTGTATCAGAGAGAGTATGTGTATCAGAGAGAGTATGTGTATCAGAGAGAGTATGTGTATCAGAGAGAGTATGTGTATCAGAGAGAGTACGTGTATCAGAGAGAGTATGTGTATCAGAGAGAGTATGTGTATCAGAGAGAGTATGTGTACATGCTCACTAGTTTTGGTCATTTTCTTAACAGTGTCAGTTATGTGTTGACATGTCTCTCTCCCCACTAGTCTCTCCGCTCCACTGCTTTCGGGGAATCCCCTGACAACTATGCCACTCTGGGGAATCCCCTGTGACATCGGACAGCCGTTGTCCTGCCACCTGCGTCACCTCCAGTGCCTCAACATTCCTACATGCGCAGGATGACAGAGGCTAGCACCAGTGTGTGAGTGTGTGTGTGTGTGTGTGTGTGTCATCTCTGTCTGTTTATCTCTCTGAGTAGCTCTGATGGTGACAGTACCAGGACATTAAGATCTGGGAAACTGTGGTGAAGGCGGTGGGGGGGATGAAGGGGGAGGTGTCCTCTACCAGCCTGACCAGTCACAGCAGCTCTTGGTCTACTGCTGACTGAAACAATCCCTGCATATTAAACACATCCCAGAGTTCCTCACCAGTGCCTCCGTACTTGTCGGCCATGTTGATGTCAATGTCAGGCGTGAGTGTCAGCATGGTGCGTATGACATCATCGCTTCCTTTGCCAGCAGCCCACATTAACGCTGTGCGGCCCTCCAGATCTGGCTCGTCTTTCACAGAGGGGTGGGACAGAAACACACCCACCGTCTCCTACGCACACACACACACGTGCACGTACGCACACACACGCACACACATGAGTCACTGATATAAGGTGAAAACGTGCGCGTGTTTGCATGTGTGTGTGTCTACGTACAGCGTAGTTGCTCTGAGCTCCATAGTGTAGAGGTGTGGCCCCATGGCTGTCTGAGGGGATGGTGCCTGACGTGTTCCTCTCCAACAACAAGTGCACTATCTTGGCATGTCCTGAAACACACATCAACATATCCAGTTTCAGCTCGGGCCCCCCCCTCCGGTACAGTATCTGGACCAGTGATGGAACCACATTCTGATGACAGGATCCACATTGTAAACACAGTCTCTTACCCAGCAGTGCAGCCCAGTGCAGCGGGGTTCTGAACAGGTTGTCGTACGCCGTGACGCTGCAGCCTTCATACGATGTCAGCACCTCCACCACTGCCTCGTTGCCGTCGGCAACCGCAAAGTGCAAAGGCGTGCGCCCCTCATAGTCCTGCCAGTTCAACAGAGACTCGGTAGGAGCCGCCTCCTACGCACACACACACACCTCATTTACATCAGTAAGCAGAGGATGGTGTGTGTAAGGATGACATTCTCACTGGATAGTGTGTGTGTGTGTGTACCAGTATGCAGCGGACGGTGTGTATAGCGGTGTGCTCCTGGCTGTGTGCAGCCCAGTGTAGGGGGATCTTGCCCTCACTGTCTGGGATGCCGATGTTGGAGTCGTGTTTGATGAGTAGTCTGACGTGCTCTGGCCTGTTATAGAACGCTGACCAGTGGAGCGCAGTCTGCTGCAGGGGGAGAGAGGGGGGGGTGGGTGACAGACACTATTGTAATAATGATTTTGGGCCCAATACTGGCCCAACTCTCTAAACTCCAGGCTCTAACCTCCAGGCTCTAACCTCCAGGCTGTTTGCCCTAGAAATAACTGTGATCTAAATCAAAGAGCCCTATAACATATTCTACAGAAACACACAAAGCCCGAGGATTTAACATGACAGTAACAGTGACAATAACAGTGACAGTAATAATGACTGTAACAGTGACAGTAACAGTAACAATGACTGTAATAGTGACAGTGACATGACAGTAACAATGACAGTAACAGTGACAGTAACAATGACTGTAACAGTAACAGTGACAATAAAAGTGACAGTAATAATGACTGTAACAATGACAGTAACAATGACAGTAACAGTGACAGTAACAGCGACAGTAACAGTAATAATGATTGTAACAATGACAGTAACAATGACAGTAACAATTACTGTAACAGTGACAGTAACAATTACTGTAACAGTGACAGTAACAATGTCTGTAATAGTGACAGTAACAGTGACAATAAAAGTGACAGTAACAGTGACAGTGATAATAAAAGTGACAGTAAGAGTGACAGTGATAATAAAAGTGACAGTAAGAGTGACAGTGATAATAAAAGTGACAGTAACAGTGACAGTAACAGTGACAATAAAAGTGACAGTAACAGTGGTAATGACTGTAAAAGTGACAATAAAAGTGATAGTAACGGTGACAGTAACAGTGACAGTGATAATAAAAGTGACAGCAACAGTGACAGTGATAATAAAAGTGACAGTAACAGTGACAGTAACAGTGGTAATGACTGTAAAAGTGACAGTAACAGTGACAGTAAAGGTGATAATAAAAGTGACAGTAACAGTGACAGTAACAGTGATAATAAAAGTGACAGTAACAGTGACAGTAACAGTGGTAATGACTGTAAAAGTGACAATAAAAGTGACAGTAACGGTGACAGTAACAGTGACAGTGATAATAAAAGTGACAGTAACAGTGGTAAAGACTGTAACAGTGACAGTGATAATAAAAGTGACAGTAACAGTGACAGTAACAATGATAATAAAAGTGACAGTAACAGTGGTAATGACTGTAACAGTGACAGTGATAATAAAAGTGACAGTAACAGTGATAATAAAAGTGACAGTAACAGTGACAGTGATAATAAAAGTGACAGTAAGAGTGACAGTGATAATAAAAGTGACAGTAAGAGTGACAGTGATAATAAAAGTGACAGTAACAGTGACAGTAACAGTGATAATAAAAGTGACAGTAACAGTGACAGTAACATTGGTAATGACTGTAACAGTAACAGTGACAATAAAAGTGACAGTAACAGTGGTAATGACTGTAACAGTAACAGTGATAATAAAAGTGACAGTAACAGTGACAGTAACAGTGATAATAAAAGTGGCAGTAACAGTGACAGTAACAGTGGTAATGACTGGCATAAAAGTGACAGTAACGGTGACAGTAACAGTGACAGTGATAATAAAAGTGACAGTAACAGTGGTAATGACTGTAACAGTGACAGTGATAATAAAAGTGACAGTAACAGTGACAGTAACAATGATAATAAAAGTGACAGTAACAGTGGTAATGACTGTAACAGTGACAGTGATAATAAAAGTGACAGTAACAGTAACAGTGATAATAAAAGTGACAGTAACAGTGACAGTGATAATAAAAGTGACAGTAAAAGTGACAGTAACAGTGATAATAAAAGTGACAGTAAGAGTGACAGTGATAATAAAAGTGACAGTAACAGTGACAGTGATAATAAAAGTGACAGTAACAGTGACAGTAACAGTGATAATAAAAGTGACAGTAAGAGTGACAGTGATAATAAAAGTGACAGTAACAGTGGTAATGACTGTAACAGTGACAGTGATAATAAAAGTAACAGTAACAGTGACAGTAACAGTGATAATAAAAGTGACAGTAACAGTGACAGTAACAGTGATAATAAAAGTGACAGTAACAGTGACAGTGATAATAAAAGTGACAGTGATAATAAAAGTGACAGTAACAGTGACAGTAACAGTGACAATAAAAGTGACAGTAACAGTGGTAATGACTGTAAAAGTGACAATAAAAGTGACAGTAATGGTGACAGTAACAGTGACAGTGATAATAAAAGTGACAGTAACAGTAACAATGATAATAAAAGTGACAGTACCAGTGGTAATGACTGTAACAGTGACAGTGACAGTGAAATTAAAAGTGACAGTAACAGTAACAGTGATAATAAAAGTGACAGTAACAGTGACAGTAACAGTGGTAATGACTGTAAAAGTGACAATAAAAGTGACAGTAACGGTGACAGTAACAGTGACAGTGATAATAAAAGTGACAGTAACAGTGATAATAAAAGTGACAGTAACAGTGACAGTGATAATAAAACTGACAGTAACAGTGGTAATGACTGTAAAAGTGACAATAAAAGTGACAGTAACGGTGACAGTAACAGGGACAATAAAAGTGACAGTAACAGTGGTAATGACTGTAACAGTGACAGTGATAATAAAAGTGACAGTAATAGTGACAGTAACAGTGACAGTAACGGTGACAGTAACAGTGACAGTGATAATAAAAGTGACAGTAACAGTGGTAATGACTGTAACAGTGACAGTGATAATAAAAGTGACAGTAACAGTGACAGTAACAGTGACAGTAACAGTGATAATAAAAGTGACAGTAATAGTGACAGTAACAGTGACAGTGACAGTACCGGTGACAGTGATAATAAAAGTGACAGTAACAGTGGTAATGACTGTAACAGTGACAGTGATAATAAAAGTGACAGTAACAGTGACAGTAACAGTGATAATAAAAGTGACAGTAATAGTGACAGTAACAGTGACAGTAACAGTACCGGTGACAGTGATAATAAAAGTGACAGTAACAGTGGTAATGACTGTAACAGTGACAGTGATAATAAAAGTGACAGTAATAGTGACAGTAACAGTGACAGTAACAGTGACAGTACCGGTGACAGTGATAATAAAAGTGACAGTAACAGTGGTAATGACTGTAACAGTGACAGTGATAATAAAAGTGACAGTAACAGTGACAGTAACAGTGATAATAAAAGTGACAGTAATAGTGACAGTAACAGTGACAGTAACAGTACCGGTGACAGTGATAATAAAAGTGACAGTAACAGTGGTAATGACTGTAACAGTGACAGTGATAATAAAAGTGACAGTAACAGTGACAGTAACAGTGATAATAAAAGTAACAGTAATAGTGACAGTAACAGTGACAGTAACAGTGACAGTAACGGTGACAGTGATAATAAAAGTGACAGTAACAGTGGTAATGACTGTAACAGTGACAGTGATAATAAAAGTGACAGTAACAGTGACAGTAACAGTGATAATAAAAGTAACAGTAATAGTGACAGTAACAGTGACAGTAACAGTGATAATAAAAGTGACAGTAATAGTGACAGTAACAGTGACAGTATGCTATAACAGAGATATCACCTCCTCTATGGCTGTTGTTAGAGATCTATTCTGGGACATACTGAAACCAGTGTCATCTGACATGCTGATGATGCATATTGGATTATTACAGAACTAACAGACAGATAGACATCATCGCTACAGACAGAGGGGGCCTGTGTGTGTGTGTGTGCGTGCGTGTAGAATGTATTTGGCACAACTGTCTGCCTTGATGAGTCAGGACAAAGCAGCCAATTGTCATGTGTGTGTGTCTCTGGATTGCTCAGAACTCCACGTGAACTCTAATTCAGTCAATCAAATCAAAGAGCCGGGACAGTTCCATAACAAGTATGTTTGATAGAACTATTACCCAACTTTGTAAACAGTGCGTGTGGTACCTTGTTCTTGTCCTGTGTATCCACCTCTCCAGGTCCTATGTGTTTGAGCAGCAAGGCCAGGGGTTTGGGGGAGGGGTGACGAGTCGCCAGGTGGAGGGGTGTTACCTCCTCTAGATCCTTCTGCAGCCAATCAGCACGACGCGACAGGAGCAGCTTCAGAAACCGCACGTTCCCCTGGAGCACACACACACACTCTCTCTATGATGTCTTATCCAATTCCATCATCATCCATCTCTATCCTTTCCTGTTGGTTCTCAGACTCTCTCCTCTCTCCTCTCTGTTCTTTCCTATTGGTTCTCAGACTCTCTCCTCTCTGTTCTTTCCTGTTGGTTCTCAGACTCTCTCCTCCTCTGTTCTTTCCTATTGGTTCTCATACTCTCTCCTCTCTGTTCTTTCCTATTGGTTCTCATACTCTCTCCTCTCTCCTCTCTGTTCTTTCCTATTGGTTCTCAGACTCTCTCCTCTCTGTTCTTTCCTATTGGTTCTCAGACTCTCTCCTCTCTCTTCTCTGTTCTTTCCTATTGGTTCTCAGACTCTCTCCTCTCTGTTCTTTCCTGTTGGTTCTCAGACTCTCTCCTCTCTCCTCTCTGTTCTTTCCTGTTGGTTCTCAGACTCTCTCCTCTCTGTTCTTTCCTGTTGGTTCTCAGACTCTCTCCTCTCTGTTCTTTCCTGTTGGTTCTCAGACTCTCTCCTCTCTGTTCTTTCCTGTTGGTTCTCAGACTCTCTCCTCTCTGTTCTTTCCTGTTGGTTCTCAGACTCTATCCTCTCTGTTCTTTCCTGTTGGTTCTCAGACTCTCTCCTCTCTGTTCTTTCCTGTTGGTTCTCAGACTCTCTCCTCTCTGTTCTTTCCTGTTGGTTCTCAGACTCTCTCCTCTCTGTTCTTTCCTGTTGGTTCTCAGACTCTCTCCTCTCTGTTCTTTCCTGTTGGTTCTCAGACTCTCTCCTCTCTGTTCTTTCCTGTTGGTTCTCAGACTCTCTCCTCTCTGTTCTTTCCTGTTGGTTCTCAGACTCTCTCCTCTCTGTTCTTTCCTGTTGGTTCTCAGACTCTCTCCTCTCTGTTCTTTCCTGTTGGTTCTCAGACTCTCTCCTCTCTGTTCTTTCCTGTTGGTTCTCAGACTCTCTCCTCTCTGTTCTTTCCTGTTGGTTCTCAGACTCTCTCCTCTCTGTTCTTTCCTGTTGGTTCTCAGACTCCTCTCTGTTCTTTCCTGTTGGTTCTCAGACTCTCTCTTCTCTGTTCTTTCCTGTTGGTTCTCAGACTCTCTCCTCTCTGTTCTTTCCTGTTGGTTCTCAGACTCTCTCCTCTCTGTTCTTTCCTGTTGGTTCTTAGACTCTCTCCTCTCTGTTCTTTCCTGTTGGTTCTCAGACTCTCTCTTCTCTGTTCTTTCCTGTTGGTTCTCAGACTCTCTCCTCTCTGTTCTTTCCTGTTGGTTCTCAGACTCTCTCTTCTCTGTTCTTTCCTGTTGGTTCTCAGACTCTCTCCTCTCTGTTCTTTCCTGTTGGTTCTCAGACTCCTCTCTGTTCTTTCCTGTTGGTTCTCAGACTCCTCTCTGTTCTTTCCTATTGGTTCTCAGACTCTCTCCTCTCTGTTATTTCCTGTTGGTTCTCAGACTCTCTCTTCTCTGTTCTTTCCTGTTGGTTCTCAGACTCTCTCCTCTCTGTTCTTTCCTGTTGGTTCTCAGACTCTCTCCTCTCTGTTCTTTCCTGTTGGTTCTCAGACTCTCTCCTCTCTGTTCTTTCCTGTTGGTTCTCAGACTCTCTCCTCTCTGTTCTTTCCTGTTGGTTCTCAGACTCTCTCCTCTCTGTTCTTTCCTGTTGGTTCTCAGACTCTCTCCTCTCTGTTCTTTCCTATTGGTTCTCAGACTCTCTCCTCTCTCCTCTCTGTTCTTTCCTATTGGTTCTTAGACTCTCTCCTCTCTGTTCTTTCCTATTGGTTCTTAGACTCTCTCCTCTCTGTTCTTTCCTATTGGTTCTTAGACTCTCTCCTCTCTGTTCTTTCCTGTTGGTTCTTAGACTCTCTCCTCTCTCCTCCTCTGTTCTTTCCTATTGGTTCTTAGACTCTCTCCTCTCTGTTCTTTCCTGTTGGTTCTTAGACTCTCTCCTCTCTCCTCCTCTGTTCTTTCCTATTGGTTCTTAGACTCTCTCCTCTCTCCTCTCTGTTCTTTCCTGTTGGTTCTCAGACTCTCTCCTATCTAATCCTCTGTTCTTTCCTGTTGGTTCTTAGACTCTCTCCTCTCTGTTCTTTCCTGTTGGTTCTCAGACTCTCTCCTCTCTGTTCTTTCCTGTTGGTTCTTAGACTCTCTCCTCTCTGTTCTTTCCTGTTGGTTCTCAGACTCTCTCCTCTCTCTTCTCTGTTCTTTCCTGTTGGTTCTCAGACTCTCTCCTCTCTCCTCTCTGTTCTTTCCTGTTGGTTCTCAGACTCTCTCCTCTCTCCTCTCTGTTCTTTCCTGTTGGTTCTCAGACTCTCTCCACTCTGTTCTTTCCTGTTGGTTCTCAGACTCTCTCCTATCTAATCCTCTGTTCTTTCCTATTGG
Source organism: Oncorhynchus gorbuscha (assembly GCF_021184085.1). Lineage (NCBI taxonomy): Eukaryota > Metazoa > Chordata > Actinopteri > Salmoniformes > Salmonidae > Oncorhynchus > Oncorhynchus gorbuscha. Next base: position 84,715,327 of record NC_060187.1, read on the forward strand.
TTCTTAGACTCTCTCCTCTCTGTTCTTTCCTGTTGGTTCTTAGACTCTCTCCTCTCTGTTCTTTCCTGTTGGTTCTCAGACTCTCTCCTCTCTGTTCTTTCCTGTTGGTTCTTAGACTCTCTCCTCTCTGTTCTTTCCTGTTGGTTCTCAGACTCTCTCTTCTCTGTTCTTTCCTGTTGGTTCTCAGACTCTCTCCTCTCTGTTCTTTCCTGTTGGTTCTCAGACTCTCTCCTCTCTGTTCTTTCCTGTTGGTTCTCAGACTCTCTCCTCTCTGTTCTTTCCTGTTGGTTCTCAGACTCTCTCCTCTCTGTTCTTTCCTGTTGGTTCTCAGACTCTCTCCTCTCTCCTCTCTGTTCTTTCCTATTGGTTCTTAGACTCTCTCCTCTCTGTTCTTTCCTGTTGGTTCTCAGACTCTCTCCTCTCTGTTCTTTCCTGTTGGTTCTTAGACTCTCTCTTCTCTGTTCTTTCCTGTTGGTTCTCAGACTCTCTCCTCTCTGTTCTTTCCTGTTGGTTCTCAGACTCCTCTCTGTTCTTTCCTGTTGGTTCTCAGACTCCTCTCTGTTCTTTCCTATTGGTTCTCAGACTCTCTCCTCTCTGTTCTTTCCTGTTGGTTCTCAGACTCTCTCTTCTCTGTTCTTTCCTGTTGGTTCTCAGACTCTCTCCTCTCTGTTCTTTCCTGTTGGTTCTCAGACTCTCTCCTCTCTGTTCTTTCCTGTTGGTTCTCAGACTCTCTCCTCTCTGTTCTTTCCTGTTGGTTCTCAGACTCTCTCCTCTCTGTTCTTTCCTGTTGGTTCTCAGACTCTCTCCTCTCTGTTCTTTCCTGTTGGTTCTCAGACTCTCTCCTCTCTGTTCTTTCCTATTGGTTCTCAGACTCTCTCCTCTCTCCTCTCTGTTCTTTCCTATTGGTTCTTAGACTCTCTCCTCTCTGTTCTTTCCTATTGGTTCTTAGACTCTCTCCTCTCTGTTCTTTCCTATTGGTTCTTAGACTCTCTCCTCTCTGTTCTTTCCTGTTGGTTCTTAGACTCTCTCCTCTCTCCTCCTCTGTTCTTTCCTATTGGTTCTTAGACTCTCTCCTCTCTGTTCTTTCCTGTTGGTTCTTAGACTCTCTCCTCTCTCCTCCTCTGTTCTTTCCTATTGGTTCTCATACTCTCTCCTCTCTCCTCTCTGTTCTTTCCTGTTGGTTCTCAGACTCTCTCCTATCTAATCCTCTGTTCTTTCCTGTTGGTTCTTAGACTCTCTCCTCTCTGTTCTTTCCTGTTGGTTCTCAGACTCTCTCCTCTCTGTTCTTTCCTGTTGGTTCTTAGACTCTCTCCTCTCTGTTCTTTCCTGTTGGTTCTCAGACTCTCTCCTCTCTCTTCTCTGTTCTTTCCTGTTGGTTCTCAGACTCTCTCCTCTCTCCTCTCTGTTCTTTCCTGTTGGTTCTCAGACTCTCTCCTCTCTCCTCTCTGTTCTTTCCTGTTGGTTCTCAGACTCTCTCCACTCTGTTCTTTCCTGTTGGTTCTCAGACTCTCTCCTATCTAATCCTCTGTTCTTTCCTATTGGTTCTTAGACTCTCTCCTCTCTGTTCTTTCCTGTTGGTTCTTAGACTCTCTCCTCTCTGTTCTTTCCTGTTGGTTCTCAGACTCTCTCCTCTCTGTTCTTTCCTGTTGGTTCTTAGACTCTCTCCTCTCTGTTCTTTCCTGTTGGTTCTCAGACTCTCTCTTCTCTGTTCTTTCCTGTTGGTTCTCAGACTCTCTCCTCTCTGTTCTTTCCTGTTGGTTCTCAGACTCTCTCCTCTCTGTTCTTTCCTGTTGGTTCTCAGACTCTCTCCTCTCTGTTCTTTCCTGTTGGTTCTCAGACTCTCTCCTCTCTGTTCTTTCCTGTTGGTTCTCAGACTCTCTCCTCTCTCCTCTCTGTTCTTTCCTATTGGTTCTTAGACTCTCTCCTCTCTGTTCTTTCCTGTTGGTTCTCAGACTCTCTCCTCTCTGTTCTTTCCTGTTGGTTCTTAGACTCTCTCCTCTCTCTTCTCTGTTCTTTCCTGTTGGTTCTCAGACTCTCTCTTCTCTGTTCTTTCCTGTTGGTTCTCAGACTCTCTCCTCTCTCTTCTCTGTTCTTTCCTGTTGGTTCTCAGACTCTCTCCTCTCTCCTCTCTGTTCTTTCCTGTTGGTTCTCAGACTCTCTCCTCTCTGTTCTTTCCTGTTGGTTCTTAGACTCTCTCCTATCTAATCCTTCCAGCCTTATCGTTTGACAGATCTATCTGCTGACCGAGCATGCATGTGAGAGTATGTGTGAGCTTTGAGAAAGTGTGTGTGTGTGTGTGTGTGTGTGTGTGTGTGTGTGTGTGTGTGTGTGTGTGTGTGTGTGTGTGTGTGTGTGTGTGTGTGTGTGTGTGTGTGTGTGTGTGTGTGTGTGTGTGTGTGTGTCCATATAGGCCTGTATGTGTGTGTATGAGTGTGTATGAGTGTGTATGAGCGTGTGTGTACATATGGTCTATCCTCCTATTCTCAGTCCAATTAGATCAGTAATCCCAGAAGTCTCTCCCTGTCTCAGCTAGATATTGATCAGGTGTCAGAGAGAGAGGGCCTCCCATCACCCCACACACATTAGAATTAGAGTGTGTGTGTGTGTTAGAGTGTGTGTGAGCACCCTCCTCCACCCCACCAGCCACCGCTCCTCACCTGCCCTGACAGCAACCCCCCCACAAGGTTAATAAACACTTTCTATAGAGATATTACTGCTCATACAGCCCAGTCTTTTATTTCATTTTCTAGATATAGATATATTTTTTAGGAACTCAGTCGGGGTCTCAACTTACTGTTGAGAGTTAGAATAGTAGAATACACAAGGTGACATTTTGAAACTTGGTTGTGCATCAGCAGTTATTCTCTTGTTATATCAGTCACTGATAGTCACTCAATTAGCCAAGTCAGCTAAAACATTTTATATGGTAAGTTAGTCTTGTGGCCAGCTATCTAAACCTGATATCATGGTGGAATTACTGACCGGGGGAAATTAGCTTTAAAACAGAAAATGTTTCTCACTGCCCCAGGGCAAAATTTGTCGAATTGCATGAAATGAGTTGTAGAACTGCAAAATCTTTTCTCCGAGCCACAGCAAAATGTGCAGTATTGCAGCAAACTTGCTTTAAAACTTAATTTACTCTATGCCCCATGGCAAAATGTGTAGAATTGCAGGAATTTAACCCTGAAGTTTTCACTGTCAAGACGAGGGTGTTTATAATGTTTAGCTCACAAAGTACAACATTTCGCTCAGATTTTATGTGGCTCCCACCTTCATCAAAGTTGCCGATCCCCTTGTCTAGTTCTTAACAGCCGCCCTGAGGGTGTCTGTCTGTCACCACTGGGTGGCACTACCTTCTCACCTAAGCTTCCAGTATGTGATATACACTGAGTATACCAAACATTACGAACACCTTCCTAAAATTGAGTTGCCCCAATCTATGTCTCAATTGTCTCAATGCTTAAAAATCCTTCTTTAACCTGTCTCCTCCTATTCATCTACACGGACAGAAGTGGATTTAACAAGTGACATCAATAAGGGATCATAGCTTTCACCTGGATTCACCTGGTCAGTCTGTCATGGAAAGAGCAGGTGTTCTTAATGTTTTGTATAGTCAGTGTAGAGAGGCTCTAGAATACCCTGCAATCAGGATTCTAAAGGATCCATTAGTATTCTACAGGTTAACTCAGTGTTCTGATGGTTCCACTACTGTTCTCGTGTTTCCTTTAGTGTTCCACAAGTTAATTTGGTGTTCTGATGGTTCCACTACTGTTCTAGTGTTTCCTTTAGTGTTCTACAAGTTAACTCAATGTTCTGATGGTTCCACTAATGTTCTAGTGTTTCCTTTAGTATTCTACAGGTTAACTCAGTGTTCTGATGGTTCCACTACTGTTCTAGTGTTTCCTTTAGTGGTTCCAGGTTGACTCAGTGTTCTGACGGTTCCATTACTGTTCTAGTGTTTCCTTTAGTGTTCTACAGGTTAACTCAGTGTTCTGATGGTTCCACTACTGTTCTAGTGTTTCCTTTAGTGTTCTACAGGTTAACTCAGTGTTCTGATGGTTCCACTACTGTTCTAGTGTTTGCTTTAGTGGTTCCAGGTTGACTCAGTGTTCTGACGGTTCCATTACTGTTCTAGTGTTTCCTTTAGTATTCTACAGGTTAACTCAGTGTTCTGATGGTTCCACTACTGTTCTAGTGTTTCCTTTAGTGGTTCCAGGTTGACTCAGTGTTCTGACGGTTCCATTACTGTTCTAGTGTTTCCTTTAGTGTTCTACAGGTTAACTCAGTGTTCTGATGGTTCCACTACTGTTCTAGTGTTTCCTTTAGTGTTCTACAGGTTAACTCAGTGTTCTGATGGTTCCACTAATGTTCTAGTGTTTCCTTTAGTATTCTACAGGTTAACTCAGTGTTCTGATGGTTCCACTACTGTTCTAGTGTTTCCTTTAGTGGTTCCAGGTTGACTCAGTGTTCTGACGGTTCCATTACTGTTCTAGTGTTTCCTTTAGTGTTCTACAGGTTAACTCAGTGTTCTGATGGTTCCACTACTGTTCTAGTGTTTCCTTTAGTGTTCTACAGGTTAACTCAGTGTTCTGATGGTTCCACTACTGTTCTAGTGTTTGCTTTAGTGGTTCCAGGTTGACTCAGTGTTCTGACGGTTCCATTACTGTTCTAGTGTTTCCTTTAGTATTCTACAGGTTAACTCAGTGTTCTGATGGTTCCACTACTGTTCTAGTGTTTCCTTTAGTGGTTCCAGGTTGACTCAGTGTTCTGACGGTTCCATTACTGTTCTAGTGTTTCCTTTAGTGTTCTACAGGTTAACTCAGTGTTCTGATGGTTCCACTACTGTTCTAGTGTTTCCTTTAGTGTTCTACAGGTTAACTCAGTGTTCTGATGGTTCCACTACTGTTCTAGTGTTTGCTTTAGTGGTTCCAGGTTGACTCAGTGTTGTAGTGTACCTTCTGTGCTGCCAGGTGCAGGGCAGTACGTTGGCTATGGTCAGTCTTGTTAACAGAGGCTCCCGCCTTCAGCAGTGTCTCAGCACAGTCCAGACGGTCAGCCAGGACACAGTACATCAGTGGAGTACGCCCAAACTGGTCCTCACGGTCACGCAGGGAGGGATCCACTACACACAGTGGGTCAGGTGTTAAAGGTCAGGGGTCAGGGGAAAGTGTGTGTACAGTGGGGCAAAAACGTATTTAGTCAGCCACCAATTGTGCAAGTTCTCCCACTTAAAAAGATGAGAGGCATGTAATTTTCATCATAGGTACACTTCAACTATGACAGGCAAAATGAGAAAAAAAATCCAGAAAATCACATTGTAGGATTTTTAATGAATTTATTTACAAATTATGGTGGAAAATAAGTATTTGGTCAATAACAAAAGTTTATCTCAATACTTTGTTATATACCCTTTGTTGGCAATGACAGAGGTCAAAGGTTTTCTGTAAGTTTTCACAAGGTTTTAACACACTGTTGCTGGTATTTTGGCCCATTCCTCCATGCAGATCTCCTCTAGAGCAGTGATGCTTTGGGGCTGTTACAGGGCAACATGGACTTTCAACTCCCTCCAAAGATTTTCTATGGGGTTGAGATCTGGAGACTGGCTAGGCCACTCCAGGACCTTGAAATGCTTCTTACGAAGCCACTCCTTCGTTGCCAGGGTGGTGTGTTTGGGATCATTGTCATGCTGTAAGTCGCTCTGGATAAGAGCGTCTGCTAAATGACTTAAATGTAATGTAAATGTGAAACACCCAGCCACGTTTCATTTATTTTTTTATTTCACCTTTATTTAACCAGGTAGGCAAGTTGAGAACAAGTTCTCATTTACAATTGCGACCTGGCCAAGATAAAGCAAAGCAGTTCGACAGATACAACGACACAGAGTTACACATGGAATAAAACAAACATACAGTCAATAATACAGTATAAACAAGTCTATATACAATGTGAGCAAATGAGGTGAGAAGGGAGGTAAAGGCAAAAAAGGCCATGGTGGCAAAGTAAATACAATATAGCAAGTAGAACACTGGAATGGTAGTTTTGCAATGGAAGAATGTGCAAAGTAGAAATAAAAATAATGGGGTGCAAAGGAGCAAAATAAATACATAAATGAAATACAGTTGGGAAAGAGGTAGTTGTTTGGGCTAAATTATAGGTGGGCTATGTACAGGTCAAATCAAATCAAATATTATTTGTCACATACACATGGTTAATAGATGTTAATGCGAGTGTAGCGAAATGCTTGTGCTTCTAGTTCCGACAATGCAGTGATAACCAACAAGTAATCTAACTAACAATTCCAAAACTACTGTCTTATACACAGTGTAAGGGGATAAAGAATATGTACATAAGTATATATGAATGAGTGATGGTACAGGGCAGCATACAGTAGATGATAAATGACTTAAATGTGGTCCTTCTGTAGCTCAGTTGGTAGAGCATGGCGCTTGTAACGCCAGGGTAGTGGGTTCGATCCCCGGGACCACCCATACGTAGAATGTATGCACACATGACTGTAAGTCGCTTTGGATAAAAGCGTCTGCTAAATGGCATATATTATATTATTATTAGTAGATGGTTTCGAGTACAGTATATACATATGAGATGAGTATGTAGACAAAGTAAACAAAGTGGCATAGTTAAAGTGGCTAGTGATACATGTATTACATAAGGATGCAGTCAATGATGTAGAGTACAGTATATACGTATGCATATGAGATGAATAATGTAGGGTAAGTAACATTATAAGGTAGCATTGTTTAAAGTGGATAGTGATATATTTACATCATTTCCCATCAATTCCCATTATTAAAGTGGCTGGAGTTGGGTCAGTGTCAATGACAGTGTGTTGGCAGCAGCCACTCAATGTTAGTGGTGGCTGTTTAACAGTCTGATGGCCTTGAGATAGAAGCTGTTTTTCAGTCTCTCGGTCCCAGCTTTGATGCACCTGTACTGACCTCACCTTCTGGATGATAGCGGGGTGAACAGGCAGTGGCTCGGGTGGTTGATGTCCTTGATGATCTTTATGGCCTTCCTGTAACATCGGGTGTTGTAGGTGTCCTGGAGGGCAGGTAGTTTGCCCCCGGTGATGCGTTGTGCAGACCTCACTACCCTCTGGAGAGCCTTACGGTTGAGGGCAGAGCAGTTGCCGTACCAGGCGGTGATACAGCCCGCCAGGATGCTCTCGATTGTGCATCTGTAGAAGTTTGTGAGTGCTTTTGGTGACAAGCCAAATTTCTTCAGCCTCCTGAGGTTGAAGAGGCGCTGCTGCGCCTTCTTCACTACGCTGTCAGTGTGAGTGGACCAATTCAGTTTGTCTGTGATGTGTATGCCGAGGAACTTAAAACTTGCTACCCTCTCCACTACTGTTCCATCGATGTGGATAGGGGGGGGGGGTGTTCCCTCTGCTGTTTCCTGAAGTCCACAATCATCTCCTTAGTTTTGTTGACGTTGAGTGTGAGGTTATTTTCCTGACACCACACTCCAAGGGCCCTCACCTCCTCCCTGTAGGCCGTCTAGTCGTTGTTGGTAATCAAGCCTACCACTGTTGTGTCGTCCGCAAACTTGATGATTGAGTTGGAGGCGTGCGTGGCCACGCAGTCGTGGGTGAACAGGAAGTACAGGAGAGGGCTCAGAACGCACCCTTGTGGGGCCCCCGTGTTGAGGATCAGCGGGGAGGAGATGTTGTTGCCTACCCTCACCACCTGGGGGCGGCCCGTCAGGAAGTCCAGTACCCAGTTGCACAGGGCGGGGTCGAGACCCAAGGTCTCGAGCTTGATGACGAGCTTGGAGGGTACTATGGTGTTGAATGCCGAGCTGTAGTCGATGAACAGCATTCTCACATAGGTATTCCTCTTGTCCAGGTAGGTTAGGGCAGTGTGCAGTGTGGTTGAGATTGCGTCATTCTGTGGACCTATTTGGGCGGTAAGCAAATTGGAGTGGGTCTAGGGTGTCAGGTAGGGTGGAGGTGATATGGTTCTTGACTAGTCTCTCAAAGCACTTCATGATGACGGAAGTGAGTGCTACGGGGCGGTAGTCGTTTAGCTCAGTTACCTTAGCTTTCTTGGGAACAGGAACAATGGTGGCCCTCTTGAAGCATGTGGGAACAGCAGACTGGTATAGGGATTGATTGAATATGTCCGTAAACACACCGGCCAGCTGGTCTGCTCATGCTCTGAGGGCGCGGCTGGGGATGCCGTCTGGGCCTGCAGCCTTGCGAGGGTTAAGACGTTTAAATGTCTTACTCACCTCGGCTACAGTGAAGGAGAGACCGCACGTTTCCGTTGCAGGCCGTGTCAGTGGCACTGTATTGTCCTCAAAGCAGGCAAAAAAGTTATTTAGTCTGCCTGGGAGCAAGACATCCTGGTCCGTGACTGGGCTGGGTTTCTTCTTGTAGTCCGTGATTGACTGTAGACCCTGCCACATGCCTCTTGTGTCTGAGCCGTTGAATTGAGATTCTACTTTGTCTCTGTACTGACGCTTAGCTTGTTTAATAGCCTTGCGGAGGGAATAGCTGCATTGTTTATATTCGGTCATGTTACCAGACACCTTGCCCTGATTAAAAGCAGTGGTTCGGGCTTTCAGTTTCACGCGAATGCTGCCATCAATCCACGGTTTCTGGTTAGGGAATGTTTTTATCGTTGCTATGGGAACGACATCTTCAACGCACGTTCTAATGAACTCGCACACCGCATCAGCGTATTCGTCAATATTATTATCTGACGCAATACGAAACATGTCCCAGTCCACGTGATGGAAGCAGTCTTGGAGTGTGGAGTCAGCTTGGTCGGACCAGCGTTGGACAGACCTCAACGTGGCAGCCTCTTGTTTAAGTTTCTGTCTGTAGGCAGGGATCAACAAAATGGAGTCGTGGTCAGCTTTTCCGAAAGGGGGGCGGGGCAGGGCCTTATATGCGTCGTGGAAGTTGGAGTAACAATGACCCAAGGTTTTACCACCCCTGGTTGCGCAATCGATATGCTGATAAAATTTAGGGAGTCTTGTTTTCAGATTAGCTTTGTTAAAATCCCCAGCTACAATGAATGCAGCCTCCGGATAAATGGTTTCCAGTTTGCAAAGAGTTAAATAAAGTTTGTTCAGAGCCATCGATGTGTCTGCTTGGGGGGGGATATATACGGCTTTGATTATAATCGAAGAGAATTCTCTTGGTAGATAATGCAGTCTACATTTGATTGTGAGGAATTCAAAATCAGGTGAACAGAAGGATTTGAGTTCCTGTATGTTTCTTTCATCACACCATGTCTCGTTAGTCATGAGGCATACGTCCCCGCCACACTTCTTACTAGAAAGATGTTTGTTTCTGTCGGCGCGATGCGTGGAGAAACCCGTTGGCTGCACCGCCCCGGATAGCGTCTTCCCGGTGCAGTAATCTGTGAGCTGCTCTGACAGTTGGTGCTTAAAGCTAGTGAGGGAGATAAGTGTTTCCAGTTTCAGAGATTTTTGTAGTTCGTTCCAGTCATTGGCAGCAGAGAACTGGAAGGAGAGGCGGCCAAAGAAATAATTGGTTTTGGGGGTGACAAGAGAGATATACCTGCTGGAGCGTGTGCTACAGGTGGGAGATGCTATGGTGACCAGCGAGCTGCGATAAGGGGGGACTTTACCTAGCAGGGTCTTGTAGATGACATGGAGCCAGTGGGTTTGGCGACGAGTATGAAGCGAGGGCCAGCCAACGAGAGCGTACAGGTCGCTCTGGTGGGTAGTATATGGGGCTTTGGTGACAAAACGGATTGCACTGTGATAGACTGCATCCAATTTGTTGAGTAGGGTATTGGAGGCTATTTTGTAAATGACATCGCCAAAGTCGAGGATTGGTAGGATGGTCAGTTTTACATGGGTATGTTTGGCAGCATGAGTGAAGGATGCTTTGTTGCGAAATAGGAAGCCAATTCTAGATTTAACTTTGGATTGGAGATGTTTGATATGGGTCTGGAAGGAGAGTTTACAGTCTAACCAGACAGCTAAGTATTTGTAGTTGTCCACGTATTCTAAGTCAGAGCCGTCCAGAGTAGTGATGTTGGACAGGCGGGTAGGTGCAGGTAGCGATCGGTTGAAGAGCATGCATTTAGTTTTACTTGTATTTAAGAGCAATTGGAGGCCACGGAAGGAGAGTTGTATGGCATTTGTCATGTTTTGTCATTTATTATCTTGTCTTGTCCCTGTGCTTCCCATTCTATTCGTTTCCCTCTGCTGGTCTTATTAGGTTCTTTCCCTCTTTCTATCCCTCTCTCTCCCCCTCCCTCTCTCACTCTCTCGCTCTCTCTTCTCTCTATCGTTCCGTTCCTGCTCCCAGCTGTTCCTATTCCCCTAATCAATCATTTAGTCTTCCCACACCTGTTACCGATCCTTTCCCCTGATTAGAGTCCCTATTTCTTCCTTTGTGTTCCGTTCCTGTCCTGTCGGTTCCTTGTCTAGAATTCACCGTGCTGTGTTTGTGTATCGCCCTGTCGTGTCATGTTTTCCTCAGATGCTGCGTGGTGAGCAGGTGTCTGAGTCCGTCTGGTTCAAGTGCCTTCCCGAGGCAACCTGCTGTTCACCTGCTGTTCAAGATCGAGTCTCCAGTTTGTCCTCGTCATTTCGAGTGAAAGTTGTGTTTTTTGTTTGTATTTACTTTACTGGATTAAAGACTCTGTTTTCGCCAAGTCGCTTTTGGGTCCTCTTTCACCTGCATGACAGAAGGAACCGACCAAGGAATGGACCCAGCGACTTCAGACGCTCGTTACACTGCCGTCGAGATCCAAGGAGCCATGCTCGGCAGACACGAGCAGGAATTGTCTGCTGCTCGCCATGCCGTGGAGAACCTGGCCGCTCAGGTTTCCGACCTCTCTGGACAGTTCCAGAGTCTACGTCTCGTGCCACCTGTTACTTCCTGGCCTGCCGAGCCTCCAGAACCTAGGGTTAATAACCCACCTTGCTACTCCGGGCAGCCCACTGAGTGCCGCTCCTTTCTCACGCAGTGTGAGATTGTGTTCTCTCTCCAACCCAACACATACTCTAGAGAGAGAGCTCGGGTTGCTTACGTCATTTCACTCCTTACTGGCCGGGCTCGAGAATGGGGCACAGCTATCTGGGAGGCAAGGGCTGATTGCTCTAACAAGTTCCAGAACTTTAAAGAGGAGATGATTCGGGTTTTTGACCGTTCAGTTTTTGGTAGGGAGGCTTCTAGGGCCCTGGCTTCCTTATGCCAAGGTGAACGGTCCATAACGGATTATTCTATTGAGTTTCGCACTCTTGCTGCCTCTAGTGAGTGGAACGAGCCGGCGCTGCTCGCTCGTTTTCTGGAGGGACTCCACGCAGTGGTTAAGGATGAGATTCTCTCCCGGGAGGTTCCTTCAGATGTGGACTCTTTGATTGCTCTCGCCATCCGCATAGAACGACGGGTAGATCTTCGTCACCGGGCTCGTGGAAGAGAGCTCGCATCAACGGTGTTTCCCTGCTCCGCATCGCAACCATCTCCCTCCTCTGGCTCAGAGTCTGAGCCCATGCAGCTGGGAGGGATTCGCATCTCGACTAAGGAGAGGGAACGGAGGATCACCAACCGCCTGTGCCTCTATTGCGGAGTTGCTGGACATTTTGTTAATTCATGTCCAGTAAAAGCCAGAGCTCATCTGTAAGCGGAGGGCTACAGGTGAGCGCAACTACTCAAGTCTCTCCATCAAGATCCTGTACTACTTTGTCGGTCCATCTACGCTGGACCGGTTCGGGTGCTACATGTAGTGCCTTGATAGACTCTGGGGCTGAGGGTTGTTTCATGGACGAAGCATGGGTTCGGAAACATGACATTCCTTTCAGAGAGTTAGAGAAGCCTACGCCCATGTTCGCCTTAGATGGTAGTCATCTTCCCAGTATCAGATTTGAGACACTACCTTTAACCCTCACAGTATCTGGTAACCACAGTGAGACTATTTCTTTTTTGATTTTTCGTTCACCGTTTACACCTGTTGTTTTGGGTCATCCCTGGCTAGTATGTCATAATCCTTCAATTAATTGGTCTAGTAATTCTATCCTATCCTGGAACGTTTCTTGTCATGTGAAGTGTTTAATGTCTGCCATCCCTCCCGTTTCTTCTGTCCCTACTTCTCAGGAGGAACCTGGCGATTTGACAGGAGTGCCGGAGGAATATCATGATCTGCGCACGGTCTTCAGTCGGTCCCGAGCCAACTCCCTTCCTCCTCACCGGTCGTATGATTGTAGTATTGATCTCCTTCCGGGGACCACTCCTCCTCGGGGTAGACTATACTCTCTGTCGGCTCCCGAACGTAAGGCTCTCGAGGATTATTTGTCTGTGTCTCTTGACGCCGGTACCATAGTGCCTTCTTCCTCTCTCCGGCCGGGGCGGGGTTCTTTTTGTTAAGAAGAAGGACGGTACTCTGCGCCCTGCGTGGATTATCGAGGGCTGAATGACTTAACGGTTAAGAATCGTTATCCGCTTCCCCTTATGTCATCAGCCTTCGAGATTCTGCAGGGAGCCAGGTGCTTTACTAAGTTGGACCTTCGTAACGCTTACCATCTCGTGCGCATCAGAGAGGGGGACGAGTGGAAAACGGCGTTTAACACTCCGTTAGGGCATTTTGAGTACCGGGTTCTGCCGTTTGGTCTCGCCAATGCGCCAGCTGTTTTTCAGGCATTAGTTAATGATGTTCTGAGAGACATGCTGAACATCTTTGTTTTTGTCTATCTTGACGATATCCTGATTTTTTCTCCGTCACTCGAGATTCATGTTCAGCACGTTCGACGTGTTCTACAGCGCCTTTTAGAGAATTGTCTCTACGTAAAGTCTGAGAAGTGCTCTTTTCATGTCTCCTCCGTTACTTTTCTCGGTTCCGTTATTTCCGCTGAAGGCATTCAGATGGATTCCGCTAAGGTCCAAGCTGTCAGTGATTGGCCCGTTCCAAGGTCACGTGTCGAGTTGCAGCGCTTTTTAGGTTTCGCTAATTTCTATCGGCGTTTCATTCGTAATTTCGGTCAAGTTGCTGCCCCTCTCACAGCTCTTACTTCTGTCAAGACGTGTTTTAAGTGGTCCGGTTCCGCCCAGGGAGCTTTTGATCTTCTAAAAGAACGTTTTACGTCCGCTCCTATCCTCGTTACTCCTGACGTCACTAGACAATTCATTGTCGAGGTTGACGCTTCAGAGGTAGGCGTGGGAGCCATTCTATCCCAGCGCTTCCAGTCTGACGATAAGGTTCATCCTTGCGCTTATTTTTCTCATCGCCTGTCGCCATCTGAGCGCAACTATGATGTGGGTAACCGTGAACTGCTCGCCATCCGCTTAGCCCTAGGCGAATGGCGACAGTGGTTGGAGGGGGCGACCGTTCCTTTTGTCGTTTGGACAGACCATAAGAACCTTGAGTACATCCGTTCTGCCAAACGACTTAATGCCCGTCAAGCTCGTTGGGCGTTGTTTTTCGCTCGTTTCGAGTTTGTGATTTCTTACCGTCCGGGTAGCAAGAACACCAAGCCTGATGCCTTATCCCGTCTGTTTAGTTCTTCTGTGGCTTCTACTGATCCCGAGGGGATTCTTCCTTATGGGCGTGTTGTCGGGTTAACAGTCTGGGGAATTGAAAGACAGGTTAAGCAAGCACTCACGTACACTGCGTCGCCGCGCGCTTGTCCTAGTAACCTCCTTTTCGTTCCTGTTTCCACTCGTCTGGCTGTTCTTCAGTGGGCTCACTCTGCCAAGTTAGCTGGTCATCCCGGTGTTCGAGGCACTCTTGCGTCTATTCGCCAGCGCTTTTGGTGGCCGACTCAGGAGCGTGACACGCGCCGTTTCGTGGCTGCTTGTTCGGACTGCGCGCAGACTAAGTCGGGTAACTCTCCTCCTGCCGGTCGTCTCAGACCGCTCCCCATTCCTTCTCGACCATGGTCTCACATCGCCCTAGACTTCATTACCGGTCTGCCTTTGTCTGCGGGGAAGACTGTGATTCTTACGGTTGTCGATAGGTTCTCTAAGGCGGCACATTTCATTCCCCTCGCTAAACTTCCTTCCGCTAAGGAGACGGCACAAATCATTATCGAGAATGTATTCAGAATTCATGGCCTCCCGTTAGACGCCGTTTCAGACAGAGGCCCGCAATTCACGTCACAGTTTTGGAGGGAGTTCTGTCGTTTGATTGGTGCGTCCGTCAGTCTCTCTTCCGGGTTTCATCCCCAGTCTAACGGTCAAGCAGAGAGGGCCAATCAGACGATTGGTCGCATACTACGCAGCCTTTCTTTCAGAAACCCTGCGTCTTGGGCAGAACAGCTCCCCTGGGCAGAATACGCTCACAATTCGCTTCCTTCGTCTGCTACCGGGTTATCTCCGTTTCAGAGTAGTCTGGGTTACCAGCCTCCTCTGTTCTCATCCCAGCTTGCCGAGTCCAGCGTTCCCTCCGCTCAAGCGTTTGTCCAACGTTGTGAGCGCACCTGGAGGAGGGTGAGGTCTGCACTTTGCCGTTACAGGGCACAGACTGTGAGAGCCGCCAATAAACGCAGGATTAAGAGTCCAAGGTATTGTTGCGGCCAGAGAGTGTGGCTTTCCACTCGCAACCTTCCTCTTACGACAGCTTCTCGTAAGTTGACTCCGCGGTTCATTGGTCCGTTCCGTGTCTCCCAGGTCGTCAATCCTGTCGCTGTGCGACTGCTTCTTCCGCGACATCTTCGTCGCGTCCATCCTGTCTTCCATGTCTCCTGTGTCAAGCCCTTTCTTCGCACCCCGTTCGTCTTCCCTCCCCCTCCCGTCCTTGTCGAGAGCGCACCTATTTACAAGGTACATAAGATCATGGACATGCGTTCTCGGGGACGGGGTCACCAATACTTAGTGGATTGGGAGGGTTACGGTCCTGAGGAGAGGAGTTGGGTTCCGTCTCGGGACGTGCTGGACCGTTCACTCATTGATGATTTCCTCCGTTGCCGCCAGGATTCCTCCTCGAGTGCGCCAGGAGGCGCTCGGTGAGTGGGGGGTACTGTCATGTTTTGTCATTTATTATCTTGTCTTGTCCCTGTGCTTCCCATTCTATTCGTTTCCCTCTGCTGGTCTTATTAGGTTCTTTCCCTCTTTCTATCCCTCTCTCTCCCCCTCCCTCTCTCACTCTCTCGCTCTCTCTTCTCTCTATCGTTCCGTTCCTGCTCCCAGCTGTTCCTATTCCCCTAATCAATCATTTAGTCTTCCCACACCTGTTCCCGATCCTTTCCCCTGATTAGAGTCCCTATTTCTTCCTTTGTGTTCCGTTCCTGTCCTGTCGGTTCCTTGTCTAGAATTCACCGTGCTGTGTTTGTGTATCGCCCTGTCGTGTCATGTTTTCCTCAGATGCTGCGTGGTGAGCAGGTGTCTGAGTCCGTCTGGTTCAAGTGCCTTCCCGAGGCAACCTGCTGTTCACCTGCTGTTCAAGATCGAGTCTCCAGTTTGTCCTCGTCATTTCGAGTGAAAGTTGTGTTTTTTGTTTGTATTTACTTTACTGGATTAAAGACTCTGTTTTCGCCAAGTCGCTTTTGGGTCCTCTTTCACCTGCATGACAGCATTGAAGCTTGCCTGGAGGGTTGTTAACACAGTGTCCAAAGAAGGGCCAGAAGTATACAGAATGGTGTCGTCTGCGTAGAGGTGGATCAGAGACTCACCAGCAGCAAGAGCGACCTCATTGATGTATACAGAGAAGAGAGTCGGTCCAAGAATTGAACCCTGTGGCACCCCCATAGAGACTGCCAGAGGTCCGGACAGCAGACCCTCCGATTTGACACACTGAACTCTATCAGAGAAGTAGTTGGTGAACCAGGCGAGGCAATCATTTGAGAAACCAAGGCTGTCGAGTCTGCCGATGAGGATGTGGTGATTGACAGAGTCGAAAGCCTTGGCCAGATCAATGAATACGGCTGCACAGTAATGTTTCTTATCGATGGCGGTTAAGATATCGTTTAGGACCTTGAGCGTGGCTAGGGTGCACCTATGACCAGCTCTGAAACCAGATTGCATAGCAGAGAAGGTATGGTGAGATTCGAAATGGTCGGTAAACTGTTTTTCGACTTGGCTTTCGAAGACCTTAGAAAGGCATGGTAGGATAGATATAGGTCTGTAGCAGTTTGGGTCAAGAGTTACCCCCCCTTTGATGAGGGGCATGACCGCAGCTGCTTTCCAATCTTTGGGAATCTCAGACGACACGAAAGAGAGGTTGAAATAATAGGGGTGGCAACAATTTCGGCAGATAATTTTAGAAAGAAAGGGTCCAGATTGTCTTCAATGCCCTTGGTGATGGAAGGAGGTTTTCACTCAAAATCTCACGATACATGGCCCCATTCATTCTTTCCTTTACACGGATCAGTCGTCCTGGTCCCTTTGCAGAAAAACAGCCCCAAAGCATGATGTTTCCACCCCCATGCTTCACAGTAGGTATGGTGTTCTTTGGATGCAACTCAGCATTCTTTGTCCTCCAAACACGACGAGTTGAGTTTTTACCAAAAAGTTATATTTTGGTATCATATGACCATATGACATTCTCCCAATCTTCTTCTGGATCATCCAAATGCTCTCTAGCAAACTTCAGACGGGCCTGGACATGTACTGGCTTAAGCAGGGGGACACGTCTGGCACTGCAGGATTTGAGTCCCTGGCGGCGTAGTATGTTACTGATGGTAGGCTTTGTGACTTTGGTCCCAGCTCTCTGCAGGTCATTCACTAGGTCCCCCCGTGTGGTTCTGGGATTTTTGCTCACTGTTCTTGTGATCATTTGACCCCACGGGGTGAGATCTTGCGTGGAGCCCCAGATCGAGGGAGATTATCAGTGGTCTTGTATGTCTTCCATTTCCTAATAATTGCTCCCACAGTTGATTTCTTCAAACCAAGCTACTTACCTATTGCAGATTCAGTCTTCCCAGCCTGGTGCAGGTCTACAATTTTTGTTTCTGGTGTCCTTTGACAGCTCTTTGGTCTTGGCCATAGTGGAGTTTGGAGTATGACTGTTTGAGGTTGTGGACAGGTGTCTTTTATACCGATAACAAGTTCAAACAGGTGCCATTAATACAGGTAATGAGTGGAGGACAGAGGAGCCTCTTAAAGAAGTTACAGGTCTGTGAGAGCCAGAAATCTTGCTTGTTTGTAGGTGACCAAATACTTATTTTCCACCATAATTTACAAATAAATTCATTAAAAATCCTACAATGTGATTTTCTGGATTTTTTTTTCTTCTCATTTTGTCTTGTCATAGTTGAAGTGTACCTATGATGAAAATTACAGGCCTCTCTCATATTTTTAAGTGGGAGAACTTGCACAATTGGTGGCTGACTAAATACTTTTTTGCCCCACTGTATGTGTGTATAATACCTGTGATGATTCTGAGGAGGACGCTCCGGTCTCCATTGACGGCGGCTGCGTGGACCTGGGAGCCCAGAGGGGCGGGGTTTGGGGGTGAAGGGTCAGATGCCTACAACACATATAATCCAGTCAGAGCCAGACACACACCTGGCCATACAGGTAAACACACTTTCTGTGCATGTGTTAATACAGGCTGATAGTAGGGTGTCTGTGTGTGTGTGTCTGTGTGTGTGTGTCTGTGTGTGTCTGTGAGCCCCTGCAGTGGGAGTTAAATCTCTTCCTGCCCTCACTTAACCAGACAGGAAGCAGCTGGGGGGGATCCCCGACAGGGAGTGGGGGGTTCTCTGCTCATGTCTTTTCATAACTCATCAATACTGCAGAACGCCTCTGTGTGTGTGTGTGTGTGTGTGTGTGTGTGTGTGTGTGTGTGTGTGTGTGTGTGTGTGTGTGTGTGTGTGTGTGTGTGTGTGTGTGTGTGTGTGTGTGTGTGTGTGTGTGTGTGTGTGTGTGTGTGTGTGTGTGTGTGTGTGTGTTGGTTAGCCCAGGGGGCCCAAAGTACAAAATCTATTACTGCCCCTAACCAACTCAATTCATTAACCATGAGAAGGCCCATTCAAGGCAGGGATCATTAATGCTGGCTTGAAATGTAACAGTGCAGCTATGCAGTCAAAGATCTGTTACATTACAAACTGAACATTGAGGAAGTTGTCCGGGCACCTTTTTGCTCCATCCTGCCAACCCTGGTCCTGGGAAGCTAGTGAGAGGAAGAGGTTGGGGTACTATGCCCCCTTCACCTCGTCATTGCACCCTCCTCGTAAAATGCAGACACTGCGTGCTGCACAGCAATTACCCATCATGTACAGTGCTTTCTCACGCTTTGCCAAGTAGCCTTGCTCCGACACAGGGGGTAATAGAGGTTACTTACTGTGGAGGGTGTGTGTGAGATATGATGTGTATCTGCAGGTACTGTGTGTGTGCGTGTGCGTGCGTGCGTGCGTGCGTTTGTGTGTGCCATATCATGGGAAGTGATTTTCCGTGACAGAAAGTTTTTATGGGGGCTTCACTGGGATCCACCACAAACTCCCGTCATTTCCTAATTTCCAAGGATCAAACACACACACACACACACACACAACCTACACACACACACAAAGTAGACTGGCACAATGCATACGAACACAACACAGATACTTAATGAATGCTAATATGTTACACATGCTTTGGTCGTACAGATGCCATCTGGCAGCACCTTCAAACAAAACATTCTATTAACAAGAAAAATATCCTTCTGTGACTGCTGCTAACTACCCCCCTCCACCCCCCTGCCCCACACACCCCCACACACACACACACACACACACACACACACACACACACACACACACACACACACACACACACACACACACACACACACACACACACACACACACACACACACACACACACACACACACACACTTCTGAAAAAGTTGGGTTCCAACAAAGCATGACAGGAAAAACATGGTGTTCTGTACAGAATTGAGGAAGTTATTAATTCAGCCATTCATCAGTGGTACTGAAGAGTCAACCTGTAGATTAGCATGAAGACAACACACGGTGGAATGCATCGACCAGGTTCACTCACGCCGTCATTATTTAGGCCCAGTCTTTATTCAGTGTTATATTGGAGGATTTCAATGCAACAGAAACCCCCGCACAACCTTTCAGAGACACTGCGGGAGCATTAGACAGAGTACACACACACACACTCCTCCAAAAACACACATACAGAAAACACACACATCTTCAGGAGAGACAGGGAACACACACCAGGTCTCTGCTGGGACAGAGTGAATAGCAACCGCTGAGACATACAAACAGAGACACGGAATGAAAGTATATGTGTGTGTGTGTGTGTGTGTGTGTGTAGGCGTCTGGTTTGATGGAGGACAGAGCTGAGGCATGCTGGGTAAGCAATGGGGGGCGGAGCCTGAAGCCTTTCTTGATGTTTTTCCTTTTTGGCGACACACATACACACTTTAGATTCTGAGGATCAAACTGTAATAAAACCACCCTACACCCACTCCTGAAATTGAAATTCAATGTCATTATACAAATGCGAAAATATTGAATTCAAATACAGTTTAAATCGCTCCATATTAAAAACCAACCCACCCACCCACCCACCCACCCACCCACCCACCCACCCACCTGTGTGTGTGTGTGTGTGTGTGTGTGTGTGTGTGTGTGTGTGTGTGTGTGTGTGTGTGTGTGTGTGTGTGTGTGTGTGTGTGTGTGTGTGTGTGTGTGTGTGTGTGTGATCTGATAGCAGGGCAGACCTGAGGGACTTCAATGTAGTTTTGATAGACAGGTAAAGAGGCGGGAGGAGCGATAATATCAGCCAATAGGGACTCCCTGTCTACTCGCACAGTCTCTGGGGCACTTCCTGGTTCCCCAAAGACCAATAAGCTGCTCTCACTCGGCTGGGGGTCGGGCCTTGGGGCGCAACACAGCCAATCACCAGGGAGAGAGAGCTGAGTGACACATAGTACCCATGGTGCACCCTGACAAATGAGCCCCCAGGGCCGGGAGCCAATCACAAGGGAGGGTAATGCAATTAGGTGGGACTACAGCTGTCAATCAGACCAATACTGGGGTCAGAGAGTTGCGCCTGTGGCTAACACACCACAGCACGGAGTTACACAGATGCGCACGCTCGTGGGTGCGTGCACGCACACACACAAATTTGAGAACCTTCAAGGGGATTCTCAACATTAAACATCCTGAGGCAGAGAAACTGCATAAAAAAAAGTGTGTGTGTGTGTGTGTGTGTGTGTGTGAGGGGGTCGTTTCACTCTATCTCTCCTGAGGGGTGAGGAGGTGGAGAAGTGGGAGGGAGATAGGTGAGTGGTATGTGTGAGACCGTCTAGGGACATTGATATTGACTGTGTTGTCTCTAAGGGCTTACACCTGAGAGTGAATGTACATGTATGTGTGTGTGTGCTGAGTGCTGGTATCCATTGGGGGGTCAGTGTTGTTTGTGCTTCTAGCCCGAGAGCTCAGAGAGGGAGGGGGTGGGGGTGTAGTGGTTTGGAGGGGTAGGTGTAGAGGTTTGGAGGGGGGAGGAAAAGGGGGGGTAGGGGGGTGGGTGTTACACTGGCTCACATCACACTATTCAAAAACACACTACTCTCCTCTGAGGAACTCATCAAACACCACCACCATCATCACCTCCAACATCATCATCATCACACAGACTTAGTTTGCAGAAATAGGTGTGATTGGTGCAGTTTCAGGCCATGTGGAGTCGAGCGATGCGGGCGCAGGAGATGAGGGTGTGAGTAGGTGTGTCCGGGCAGGTGTGATGACCTTGATGTTTGTGTGCATCTGTATGCTGTCATTTGTATGTGGATGTTTTTTATTGTTAAAAAATATATATATAATCGTACAAAAAATAAATAGGTGTGATTTTGACTGGCATGTTATGGAGCCTCCGGTGATCTGATCTGTTGTTTGTGTTTCTAAAGGCTTATCTCTGCCTCATTAGCTAGTGATATTATACCAGAACATTCCACTGAGTCAATACCATTCTGCACCACAAGACACTAACCTCACACTCTGTGTGTGTTTATGTGTGATTATGTGTTTGGCCTGTGTGTCTGTGTGACTAATCTACATGTCTGTGAGCAGGTCGATGTCTCACTGACTGGCAGTCTGTCAACTGTATTGAAGATTAATCAGAGCCATCGACAGCAATAACACCCCGGCTGTGTCTCATATCACACCCTGGTTATTCCAGATGTAGTGCACTACTTTTAACAAGAGCAAGACGTGGAGCCTGAACTAGCAGACTGTGTGTGAAAAATTGTACTTTTGTATTACATTGTTATTGATTACTGCATTGTTGGGGTTCACCTCCTTGCGAGAAAGAAATTTTGACTGTACTTGTGTATGTGACATTAAAACTCTAAACTTGGTGTAATTTGATCAGGCCAGGAATACCCCCCCCCCCATGGCTTAATAATAGTGAGGTCTAAGCCCTGCCACTGGGTCTGTGGGTGGTACCACTCAGGGAGTAACACAGGGGGAGGGTTGCTGTGACAATCACCCATTATATCACTAATGAGACAGCCCCTGGAGAGAGAGAGAAGCGAGAGAAAGAGAAGAGAGAGAGAGAGAGAGAGAGAGAGCTCGATCTCCCTTTCCCCTCTGGCCCCTCTAGTCTCCTCCTCCCCCCTCAGAGTCTAATTGGCTAAAACTGTGATCTAATTAAATGTCCAATTAGAGTGCAGAGAGCCGTGCCCGCCGGCGAATCAGAGCACAGGGACATAATCAGCTGGAAAAACAAACAAAAAATCAATGAGAGAAAAAGTAGATTGAGAAAGATGGAGAGATGGAATGAAGAGAACAGCATGTGACAGGGATGACTCTGAGCATACAGAGAGTTGGTATAGACTAAGGTTGAATATTATCCCAGTATTTTACAAATGTTCCATCCTGAGAATAAATCTCCTTTTTCCCGGGTAACCCGGTATTTCCCGCCAAACCAGAAGTGTCATTCTAAAGCATAGAAAACCATCGGACAGAATGATGTGCTATTCTAAAGGTCAAATTATATACAGCCAAGTCTGACAACAATCAGATTAGTTTCCAACACCTCCAGGACCAACTCATCAAAAAGCCCCCACCCCATGGCCCAACAATTAAAATGAGTCCGATGTGCTCCTTATAGCACACAGGGTAAAAAGGAACAGGGCCCGGGGGCAGGACATCTTAAATATACCGTATCTGGATTAGCTTGGATCCACATGAATATTCAAGCTAGATGCTACCTGAACAAGATGAGCCTTACATTAAAGAAATATTACGAGTCCTACACTAAAGACCTTTTATGAGCCCAAGCCCAAAAAAGCCCAAATGATCATGCCGTTATCCAATACATATGATAGGCTATACCGCACATTACACTCATCATTTTTTTTTTTTTAAGCCCATAGATGTATGCTGTCTTGGGGAAATAAAGGAAACAAGCTCCAGTAATATTTTTGAGTGTGGACTGTATTTATGTACTGTATTGTATAATGGACTGAAATTACACACCTCTTTCAAACCATGAAGAACACGCAATGCTAGTGCAGGACATGCAGCCTACAAATGTATAGGCTAGAGAATGTATTTACATTTTGAGTCATAATAGGGCCTATTTTAGATTTGTATAATTAGTAGGCTGATGCATTAACTTTTCATAATATTTCCCCACATTTTGTGTGTATTAGGCTACATCCTCCTTTCTCTATTGTTGCTTCATTCCTTCCTCGCTCTCAACAGTTAAATTAAATAGGTTTTTTTGTCCTTATCTTCATTATTGTAATGACATGTTTGAATAATATAGTAGACTACCAGAGGAGGCAGGCGGCTTTCACTTCACTAGGATTGAATGGTAATGGGTCTGAATAAATAACTGCTTTAGCCTATCACCATCGTGCATTCTCTTCCTTCTATTTAACATTCAGCAAACAAGAGCCAGCTTGCATCCCTCTTAGAATAGTCTCTTAGTATAAGTAATGCTGGAAAAAATGGCCAACAAGCTATTCTAGCTTTTCCTGGGACTCCACAAAAGTTAAGAAGGGGAGAGGCCAGAGGAGAGCAGCTGTGTAATTGCCTAAGAGAATGGTGAACTGTCCAACAATCTTAAGGACGATCTATTTTGGATGCAATTTGAATGGAATTGATTGAAAGAGATAAATACTTTAACAAAGAGTGCTCGCTTCCGCACTGATTTAAAGCAAAGATATTAGAGTGATAACTGTTTTAAAACTCTGCAGCTACAAAAAAATATGTTTATCTATACAATAAGGTGACCCCGAAAGCCAGATGGAGATGTGTAAATTAGCAATACATTCATATTAATCTATCATTCAGATGTATTAGGTCTAATATTACTGTACCATAGGCTATGTTGAAGCAAATTTCCCTCTCTCAAGAAAAAAAGTTACAGCTGATGAGATGATACATGCATTCATTGTGAACTGTGCTCCACACAGGGCTGCCCCCACCCTGAGCGTTAATTATTGATCATGCAGATAGGAGAGCACAGAAGGCCGTAGATAAGCCAGATTTAGATACTGCATATAATTTAACAGATCCATTTCACATAATGCTGTTCATAGAAATAATGTATTAGAATTTACCGGTTTCTCACAGTTTTTTATCCCGGGAAATGGGATAGTTCAGCTATTACAGTAAGCACACACACACACAACCACACCTGTCTCCATCTATGAGCTGCTGACACAATGGGAAGTGGGAACCCCCTATGGACAGCTTTACCACATCAAATATTAATGCTGGGATTCAATTCAACATTTAATCTACTTAACAATTATGAAATACACACACACACACACACACACCGCACACAGTCAGTGTCACACACACACACACACACACACACACACACACACACACACACACACACACACACACACACACACACACACACACACACACACACACACACACACACACACACACACACACACACACACACACACACACACACACACACACAGGCAATGACAAACATGGTTATACATGACCCCTTAGACAGTAGTGAGAAGGATAACACTATGGTCACATTAGAATGAATCATTGAGAGGAGGATGTATGCGCTGGTGTGTGTGTTTTAGACTCTTACCATGGCAGTGCTAGGGGGAGGCCTCAACAGATGTTCCCCAGCTCAGTGCATCCTTGGTGGGCTTGGCTGCACGTCCAGGTCCCCTGCCTACCCTGATCCTGGATCCTACAGAGAGAGAGAGAGAGAGGATCTCTCACACTGAGACCTGCCCACCTGCTCACAGCAACGCTGCCAACATACACAGACACCCTGCCAACTATGCCAACTACTGTGCTTTATGATAGACTTGTTCAGAGCAGGAAGAGCAGAGGGAGAAATGGACAGAGATAGAGACAAGGTGGACAGATAGATAGATAGATAGATAGATAGATAGATAGATAGATAGATAGATAGATAGATAGATAGATAGAGATACATCACAACTGCTCACAACTGCTCAGACACAGAGTCCCTGTATTTCTATCCCACGAGTCTCTTGTCTGTCCACTTCCCATCCAAACAACAGAGGCAGCGCATACTAAGCTACTGAGAATTACATTTTTGTATCAAGCAGTGTCTGCTACCTGTATGTTGTTACACCCCTTACAAAAAAAATATTTCCGTTTACAAATTGCAGTTAAAAGAGCAGTAACTACAGCCGACTGTGGTATTTTGGACGCTGCACTCTGACTGTTAGTTTTAGGACAGAACATCGGGAGTCTGTCTACTGGATACACAGTCTACCGTTGTTCTGTCCCAAAACTATCTGACTGTAATATTTTTTCTACGACTGTAGTAACTTGTGAAGTGTTAAGTAATAACTGTGTAATAAGTAACACAACATACTGTATTATTTCAGTAATTTAGCAGTTGTTAGAATATTTTTTTCTTAATATTGTAGCCTCGGTAAAGATTTGGTAAAAATACACAAAACAACTGAAACAGCTGGAGAGTCAATAACAGACTACAATACATATCCTGCCTGAATCTGTGTAGCTGCCATGACTTTATGCAGGCGAAAATATTAGATTTAGATTAGATGATTAGTCACATGCACAGGGCAAAATCAGCATGTCACTAACAGGTCAATAAGAAATCGGTGCATTGAGTTTGATGGTTAGCTATCGGTGCATTGAGTTTGATGGTTAGCTATCGGTGCATTGAGTTTGATGGTTAGCTAGCAGGCTAGCCTGCATAACTAACGTTAACGATGATGCAACTTACCTTACTCTGTTAGAAATCACGGAAAAATTGAGAAAAATATGCATTTAGCAACTGACAACATTAGGACAATGAATGTATATTTTTATTTTATTATTTTTTTAATAGTTATTTGTTCATCTGATCAGTATCTTCCTGACTCTCTCACTCTAGAAGTTTTGTCCCCGAAAGTGTTCCGTCAGACCACAAACATCTGGGTCGCAAAATATTTAGAAAAATACAACTCCCATTTCCAATTCTTCTAACCTCCCAAGAAATACGCCATACTTGTAGTTTTAAGCCTAATTAGGAATCATTGCTAAATAAAATTATAAAACTACTACTCCCATAAACCCGGAAAGATCGCTCACGTTACCGTGGTCACCCATCCGTTTCCTGCCTCAGCAGCAGAGTTGTATCCGGAGACAGGGAAGACCGAACAACACCATAACCTCAACCAACTCTACAATGAAACTACCACCAATAGTATCCTCTCTCGAGGTCGGCTTCCTCACGATACTGCTGGTAAGGAACTTCGACAGCTAACTTACACGTCCTTGTATTTGAAGTGCGGTCGGTCTGGCTTCACAAACAGTTAGCTAACATTATAATTATAGGCAATTCGTTTTTCAAAGTGATAGCTACTTTTGTCAATCACAAAATAAAGGTGTATTAAACCTGAATATAGTCTTTACATTACTGTACCTAGCTAACGTAAGCTGGCTAAAATAGCGAGTCGGCAAACCAGGTTAATTTAGATCAGTTAGCTGGCTAGCTAAGCTCAGTAACGTTAGCTAACTGTTAGTTAGCAATGTAGAGACATGAGTCATGACCCTCATTTTCTGTGACCACTCGCCTCACTCTGCTCTGTTATGTTAACTAGCTAGCTAACGACTGTGCAAGTCCAAATCAGTATCTTATTGTAGATGCATGGTGAATCTTAAATCCACGTATCATTGATTGTGTGAGCTAACGTTAGCTATCAGACTTGGCTATATATGCTGTTTGTTTAACTTACCTAGCTAGCTAGCCAACAGCTAATGTTGTAGTTGTCTTGATTGCTAACATATGTAGCTAGCTAGCCAGGTCGTGGGACGGTACCACAAGTTAGTGAATTTAGCCACAATCGTGTTGCGGAATGATGGAGCCGGTTGGTGAATTCCTCTGTTGTGGCTCATTCCTATTGGCTGACAACCCGGAACTGATCAAGCTCTGTTCTGCTGCTCAGGATATCGGCCTATTACAGTGTAAACTTTCTTTACAGTCAGTCAAGGATTTAAACTAGGTCATAACTAAGTCATATACTTGTTAATCAGCACGATTCATGGCTTTTATAATGTCTTATAATCTAGAAACCGGAAGATGGCTAGAAAGTAGCTACAAATGTCTGTATTCATACATTATTTAGGGAATAGGCCTGTCTCGTCACCGTCACATAGTTAAACCAGAGACAGTGGCAACATTTAATTACTGAAATATCTCTTGTTAAACTGAAGCTGTTGTCACTCAGCAGACATACAGATGAGTGTCACAGCCGGGCTGCTGTGAGATGACCTCACTATACGTAATACCACTAGTCCGGTATAAGTTGACCCTGGAAATAGTGTGTACATTTTGTAAATACAACCACATCCGCCACCACTCAGCCTTCTCTCTAAAGTGTTATATTACAAACCACAGTAAATACAGCTTCTCCTGTTAACACAGACTGTCACCTTAAATGCATACAGTACGTACATATACAGTGCCCTCTGTAATTATTGGGAAAGTGAAACATTTCTTCTTCTTTTGGCTTTACACTCCAAAATTTTGGATTTGAGGGTATTTCATTTGAGGGTATTTTCATCCATGTTGGGTGAACCGTTGAGAAATTACAGCACTTTCTGTACATGGTTCCCCCCATTTTAGGGGACCAATGGTCAAATAAAATGTTATTTGTCACATGCGGCGAATACTTAAAAAATGTAAGTAGAGCCGCACACTCTAGGAGCTCAGATGCAATCATTTAATAACCTAATATTCAACGTTTTGACTGACAAACTGTCTTCATCAGGGTATAATCAAACACTGTGGGGTGACTAGTTTATATAGTGTCAAAGGACACACACTGGTGTCTGTAATCATGGCCGGTGTGGCCTGATATCATTGGTTAATTCTCATATATAAAAATAACGTACCAAAAACATGAATGGATAGCATTCCATCATACACACAATTTGCCTACCTAGGCCTACAAAACATTTACAATAGCAAAATCACAAGAATGGCTTCAGATCAAAGTCTACGTTGAAACCGAGAGGAGCAAGGGTCTTTAAATTAAAGATCCAGGCAGTCTCTCGTTTTAACAATAAATTATCGAGGTCACCCCCTCTCCTAGGGAGGGTGACATGTTCGGTGCTGATATAACGTTGTGACATGCGCCGAATACAAGCGGTGTAGACCTTAGCATGAAATTCTTACTTACAAGCACTTAACCACACAACTACTGATCACTACTACTGACTACACCTACTGACCACAACTACAGGCCACAATCATACAACTACAGATAACAACTACTTACCAAAACTACAACTACTGAACCCCACAAAGTATCACCACAACAACACAACTACTGACCACAACCACACCATTACTCACCATAAAACTATGGACCACACAACTATTAACCACAACTACTGATTACAACCACACAACTACTGATTACAACCACACAACTACTGATTACAACCACACAACTACTGACCACAACCACACAACTACTGACCAAAACTACTATCCACAAATACTGACCACAGCCACAAAACGAGTGACCAAAACTACTGAACCACACATCTACTTATCAAAACGAGTGACCAAAACTACTGGACCACACACCTACTTATCAAAACAAGTGACCAAAACTACTGAACCACACATCTACTTATCAAAACGAGTGACCAAAACTACTGATCACTATTGACCACAACTGCTGACTAACTACTGACCACGACCAAAAAAAGAAACACCACAACTAATGAACCACCCTACTACTTACCTAAACTATTGATAAAAACCACACAAGTACTGACCACAACTACTTACAAAAATTACTGACCATTACTGAATGTAGGGTCATGTGCCGAATACAACCGGTGTAGACCTTACCGCGAATTGCTTACTTACAAGCACTTAACCACACAATGCAGTTCAAGAAATACAGTTAAGAAAATATTGAATAAATACTGACTCTACAAATTTGAATGAATCGTGAATAATTACGAGTGAGGAAGTTCATACCCCCAAGACATGCTAACCACTAACAATAACAGGGGAGGTTAGCATTTTATATCAAACCCCCAAGACATGCCCATGCCTACCCCTTACAATAACAGGGGAGGTTAGCATTTTATATCAAACCCCCAAGACATGCCCATGCCTACCCCTTACAATAACAGGGAGGTTAGCATTTTATATCAAACCCCCAAGACATGCCCATGCCTACCCCTTACAATAACAGGGGAGGTTAGCATTTTATATCAAACCCCCAAGACATGCCCATGCCTACCCCTTACAATAACAGGGGAGGTTAGCATTTTATATCAAACCCCCAAGACATGCCCATGCCTACCCCTTACAATAACAGGGGAGGTTAGCATTTTATATCAAACCCCCAAGACATGCCCATGCCTACCCCTTACAATAACAGGGGAGGTTAGCATTTTATATCAAACCCCCAAGACATGCCCATGCCTACCCCTTACAATAACAGGGGAGTTTAGCATTTTATATCAAACCCCCAAGACATGCCCATGCCTACCCCTTACAATAACAGGGGAGGTTAGCATTTTATATCAAACCCCCAAGACATGCCCATGCCTACCCCTTACAATAACAGGGGAGGTTAGCATTTTAGATCAAACCCCCAAGACATGCCCATGCCTACCCCTTACAATAACAGGGGAGGTTAGCATTTGAGTCACAAGCTTGATGTAGTCATTGCGTGCTAGGAATATGGGACCAAATACTTAACTTTGTACTACTTTAATACACATATACAGTGGGGAGAACAAGTATTTGAAACACTGCCGATTTTGCAGGTTTTCCTACTTACAAAGCATGTAGAGATGTCATTTTTTTAACATAGGTACACTACAACTGTGAGAGACAGAATCTAAAACAAAAATCCAGAAAATCACATTGTATGATTTTTAAGTAAATAATTAGCATTTTATTGCACAACATAAGTATTTAATCACCTACCAACCAGTAAGAATTCCGGCTCTCACAGACCTGTTAGTTTTTCTTTAAGAAGCCCTCCTGTTCTCCACTCATTACCTGTATTAACTGCACCTGTTTGTACTCGTTACCTGTATAAAAGACACCTGTCCACACACTCAATCAAGCAGACTCCAACCTCTCCACAATGGCCAAGACCAGAGAGCTGTGTAAGGACATCAGGGATAAAATTGTAGACCTGCACAAGACTGGGATGGGATACAGGACAATAGGCAAGCAGCTTGGTGAGAAGGCAACAACTGTTGGCACAATTATTAGAAAATGGAAGAAGTTCAAGATGACAGTCAATCACTCTCGGTCTGGGGCTCCATGCAAGATCTCACTTTGTGGGGCGTCAATGATCATGAGGAAGGTGAGGGATCAGCCCAGAACTACACGGCAGGACCTGGTCAATGACCTGAAGAGAGCTGGGACCACAGTCTCAAAGAAAACCATTAGTAACACACTACGCCATCATGGATTAAAATCCTGCAGCGCACGCAAGGTCCCCCTGCTCAAGCCAGCGTATGTCGAGGCCCGTCTGAAGTTTGCCAATGACCATCTGGATGATCCAGAGGAGGAATGGAAGAAGTTAATGTGGTCTGATGAGACAAAAATAGAGCTTTTTGGTCTAATCTCCACTCGCTGTGTTTGGAGGAAGAAGAAGGATGAGTACAACCCCATGAACACCATCCCAACCGTGAAGCATGGAGGTGGAAACATCATTCTTTGGGGATGCTTTTCTGCAAAGGGGACAGGACGACTGCACCGTATTGAGGGGAGGATGGGGCAATGGATCACGAGATCTTGGCCAACAACCTCCTTCCCTCAGTAAGAGCATTGAAGATGGGTCATGGCTGGGTCTTTCAGCATGACAATGACCGGAAACACACAGCAATGGCAACTAAGAAGCATCTCAAGGTCCTGGAGTGGCCTAGCCAGTCTCCAGACCTGAACCCAATAGATAATCTTTGGAGGGAGCTGAAAGTCCGTATTGCCCAGCGACAGCCCCGAAACCTGAAAGATCTGGAGAAGGTCTGTATGGAGGAGTGGGCCAAAATCCCTGCTGCGGTGTGTGCAAACCTCTTCAAGAACTACAGGAAACGTATGATCTCTGTAATGGCAAACAAAGGTTTCTGTACCAAATATTAAGTTCTGCTTTTCTGATGTATCAAATACTTATGTCATGCAATAAAATGCAAATTAATTGTTTAAAAATCATAATGTGATTTTCTGGACTTTTGTTTTAGATTCAGTCTCTCACAGTTGAAGTGTATCTATGTTTTTAAAAAAATCAGACCTCTACATGCTTTGTAAGTAGGAAAACCTGCAAAATCAGCAGTGTATCAAATACTTGTTCTCTCCACTGTAAGTGAAGTTGTTCTAATACTTTTGGTCCCCTAAAATGAGGTTACTATGTACAAAAAGTGCTGTAATTTCTAAACGGTTCACCCAATATGGATGAAAACACCCTCAAATTAAAGCTCACAGTCTGCACTTTAACCCCATAGTCATTGTTTGATTTCAAACTGTTGGAGTTTACAGCCATAAGAAGAAAACATGCTTCACTGTCCCAATAACTATGGAGGGCACTGTGACCGTGTCTCTCGTCTTAGAATACACACCTTTTTGAAGGTGTGTCGTCCACCACACACACCCTGCTGATTTGAATGAGTCAAACGACTGATGTTAGATAAAGCTTAGTTATCTGAATGTCCTCATTGACAGGATGCTACTGAGACACTGGTTTAGAGGGGTTCCCCTTGTATTAATACATGGGAATGTCCAGGCCTTGCTTAACTTAGCCCCAGTCTATATCCTAGCCACAGCCCTGTCTTCTGTCCTAAGCTCAACTATCAGTCTAGTGACTGGCTCTTGTTGCTGTTTTTGTGTGAAGTTATTGTTATGGTGGTAGCAGAAAATTGGATTGTCATAGGACTCGGAAATGCTTGCTGAGATACAGAGAAATACATTTGATCTTCCAGGGAATGTGAGACTCTGTGTAGTAGAGCATCTCCAATAACACCACTCTCCGTCAAAGATGGTGGATTAATGAAGATGTCTTTCTCGGGCCGTTTGCCATTGGAAAAAAATTGTCTGCTTAAAGGGTGGCTATCCCATAGACACAAATGCGATAGCAGCTGGGTCTGGTCTGCTTAGTTCATATATATGAACCTGAAAATATTATGCAATGTCATGTCTCACTTCTACTTCTTTCTCTGCCTCCGTGTCCAGTGTATGACACTGTCCTGGTCGCTCTAGTCCATGGGGAAGTTTGACTTTGACCCTGAGAACAGAGTCCTCTGTTCCACATCACCTGTGGCGTCAACGTCCATCAGAGAACTGAGATGTCTGGATCTCAACAGGACTCATATGGATGAATTCTAAATAAATAATAAGAAGAGAGGGAGCCAAAGTGAGAGAAAGATGGTTTCTCACCTGTTTGCCTGGTCTGGAAACAGCAACAAGATAATTAATGGAAACAACAGGACAGCAGCTTTAGAACTTCTTCCGTTAACACTGCAAACACTGACTGGTTGTTTTTGGACTGGGCTCATGGCACATCTGTGTGAGGACAGGTTCTAGCCATATCATCGCCCTCATTAACCCTTTCTTCTCCGGCTCTAGGTTACTGGTCTCTCCACTCCAGGCCAGGCTGAAATTACCAGTCTAGACACAGGAAACATTGAAGACATCCTCAGTAAGACATTGTCTGTGACAGGGTATAGAGACATCTCTGTGGTTCTCATCTATCCCTCTTTCTCTCTCCATCTGTGTCATTTCCTCCCTCTTGCCTCTCTCTCTCTCTCCTTGTAATGCTCTTATCTTGTGTTGTCTCCTTCCTCAACGCTTGGTGGCTGTTTGACTGTATGAATAACACTAATGATTCACCCACGAACCTCCCTTGCCTATGAGTATGTATAAATGTACTTTAATTCCTGTGTGTTTGACGTTGTTGTAAAACAGTGGGTGTAACGTTTTTTTTCCCCTCACAGACAATGCTGGAGTGGCATTGGTTAATTTCTATGCAGACTGGTAAGTGTGTTAGTTCTCCTGTGAACATTTGTCCTCTCCTACTCAATTGTCTGTTTGCATACATTTTCTGTGTGTGTGTGTGTGTGTGTGTGTGTGTGTGTGGTGTGTGATGAATTAGAATTCCAACATGCTTTAGTGGCATCATGGCTGGAGAGTAATGCAATGTGGCCAAAGCAATTACACTATGACAGTTCCTCCAAAGGGTAACAATATAAAATCTCATTTGATAAGCAAATGAAATTATACCCACATTCTCCCCCCTCTCCTCCCAGGTGTAGATTCAGCCAGATGCTCCAGCCTATCTTTGAGGAGGCATCGAACATCGCGAGGGAGGAGTTTCCTGATGTCACTCAGGTGGTGTTTGCGCGCGTCGACTGTGATCAGCACTGTGAGTGACACGCTCGTACACACACAGGGTTTTAATCCGTAACGTAACTTTTGGTTTGCCCAAACTCTGTAAAGTAATCTGATTACTTTTAGTTAATTTTACGTAGATTAAAAAATGGATGTTGCATTTTACTTTATGGGTTATGTAGGCTTCTTCTAAACCATTGCTTTCTACTTCAACACAGATAATCATAAGATTAGGCTGTATCTTTACATCAAAACACAGTCGGTCAGATTTCCGGTCATTCCAATTCATGGAATTCTCTTGATCTTCAAGAATACGATATAGCAATATAGATAAGCCAAATTGTTTAACCTGAACATGACCCTAAACTAAGGACTTATTAGCCTATTCTGTTGTTTAACCTGAGCATGACCCTAAAACTAAGGACTTATTAGCCTATTCTGTTGTTTAACCTGAGCATGACTCTAAAACTAAGGACTTATTAGCCTATTCTGTTGTTTAACCTGAGCATGACCCTAAAACTAAGGACTTATTAGCCTATTCTGTTGTTTAACCTGAGCATGACCCTAAAACTAAGGACTTATTAGCCTATTCTGTTGTTTAACCTGAGCATGACCCTAAAACTAAGGACTTATTAGCCTATTCTGTTGTTTAACCTGAGCATGACCCTAAAACTAAGGACTTATTAGCCTATTCTGTTGTTTAACCTGAGCATGACCCTAAAACTAAGGACTTATTAGCCTATTCTGTTGTTTAACCTGAGCATGACCCTAAAACTAAGGACTTATTAGCCTATTCTGTTGTTTAACCTGAGCATGACCCTAAAACTAAGGACTTATTAGCCTATTCTGTTGTTTAACCTGAGCATGACCCTAAAACTAAGGACTTATTAGCCTATTCTGTTGTTTAACCTGAGCATGACCCTAAAACCAAGGACTTATTAGCCTATTCTGTTGTTTAACCTGAGCATGACCCTAAAACCAAGGACTTATTAGCCTATTCTGTTGTTTAACATGAGCATGACCCTAAACTAAGGACTTATTAGCCTACTCTGTTGTTTAACCTGAACATGACCCTAAAACTAAGGACTTATTAGCCTATTCTGTTGTTTAACCTGAACATGACCCTAAAACTAAGGACTTATTAGCCTATTCTGTTGTTTAACCTGAGCATGACCCTAAAACTAAGGACTTATTAGCCTATTCTGTTGTTTAACCTGAGCATGACCCTAAAACTAAGGACTTATTAGCCTACTCTGTTGTTTAACCTGAGCATGACCCTAAAACTAAGGACTTATTAGCCTACTCTGTTGTTTAACATGAGCATGACCCCAAAACCAAGGACTTATTAGCCTACTCTGTTGTTTAACATGAGCATGACCCCAAAACCAAGGACTTATTAGCCTACTCTGTTTATGATTTTGTTGTCATTGAGGACTGATTGGGCTCATTGCTTCAAGTTGAAAAGGAAATTCTGCTCTCATGGAATGACATGCTTTGAGCACTAACGAAAAATTAATACCATATGCTGCATTTGCTATAGGCCTATTGTTTAAGCTTGTGTTGGTGACACTGATATCTCTTATCATTTGCAGCTCTTTAAGGTGATCAGAAGTGTGCGAGTTTGAGCATGTGTCCAATAGGCCTATGGACATAATTTTTTTTAATCGGCATGAATTAGATAGAGCAATAAAAGCCCCACTTGTGGTCTTGTTAAATGAAACTTGTTTTTGACAGCATGTGGACCTCAATACCATGGAGGAGCTCAATACCATGGAGGAGCCGTCAAACGTTTATTCCACAGACTGTGATCCACACGATGCAGCTGCAAGAGCGCATTTTTCACTGGCTGTCCACTGGTTGCAACATTTGATTGATAGGCAGCTTTAACTTCTTCAATTCAACCATTATTGGGTTAAAATACACATGTTGGTTTGTCCACAGCCATCCACAACAACCACAATCCATGAGGCCCAAATAGCTAAATGAGAGAGCAGCAGTGTAGATATCAATAACACTAGGAGGTACGACATCCTTACCTCCAAGTGTTTATTCAAGTTAAATGTATAATCTTTGGATGCCAACAGCAGTAAAATCAAAATCACATTTTACTTGTCCCATTTTTTTGTAAGCAATAGGTGTAGAGCCACTGCCTGTTCACCCCGCTACCATCCAGAAGGCGAGGTCAGTACAGGTGCATCAAAGCTGGGACCGAGAGACTGAAAAATAGCTTCTAGCTTAAGGCCATCAGACTGTTAAACAGCCATCACTAACACAGAGAGGCTGCTGCCTACATACAGACTTGAAATCATTGGCAACTTTAATAAATGGATCACTAGTCACTTTAATAATGCCACTTGAATAATGTTTCCATATCTTCCATTACTCATCTCATATGTATATACTGTATTTATACCATCTATTGCACTTTCCCTTTGCTACTCGGTCATCGCTCATCCGTATATTTATATGTATATATTCTTATCCCATCCCTTTACATTTGTGTGTGTCAGGTAGTTGTTGTGGAATTGTTAGATTACTTGTTAGATATTACTGCACTGTCGGCACTAGAGGCACAAGCATTTCGCTACCCTCGCATTAACATCTGCTCACCATGTGTATGTGACAAATAAAATTAGATTTGATAGACTAACAGTGAAACGCTTACTTGTGATCCCTTCCCAACTATGCAGAGACAAAAATAGAAAACAATATATAATAACACAAGGAATAAATCCACAATGAGTCAGGATAACTGGGCTATATACATGGGGTACCAGTACTGAGTCAGGATAACTGGGCTATATACATGGGGTACCAGTACTGAGTCAGGATAACTGGGCTATATACATGGGGTACCAGTACTGAGTCAGGATAACTGGGCTATATACATGGGGTACCAGTACTGAGTCAGGATAACTGGGCTATATACATGGGGTACCAGTACTGAGTCAGGATAACTGGGCTATATACATGGGGTACCAGTACTGAGTCAGGATAACTGGGCTATATACATGGGGTACCAGTACTGAGTCAGGATAACTGGGCTATATACATGGGGTACCAGTACTGAGTCAGGATAACTGGGCTATATACATGGGGTACCAGTACTGAGTCAGGATAACTGGGCTATATACATGGGGTACCAGTACTGAGTCAGGATAACTGGGCTATATACATGGGGTACCAGTACTGAGTCAGGATAACTGGGCTATATACATGAGGGTACCAGTACTGAGTCAGGATAACTGGGCTATATACATGGGGTACCAGTACTGAGTCAGGATAACTGGGCTATATACATGGGGGTACCAGTACTGAGTCAGGATAACTGGGCTATATACATGGGGTACCAGTACTGAGTCAGGTTAACTGGGCTATATACATGGGGTACCAGTACTGAGTCAGGATAACTGGGCTATATACATGGGGTACCAGTACTGAGTCAGGATAACTGGGCTATATACATGGGGTACCAGTACTGAGTCAGGATAACTGGGCTATATACATGGGGTACCAGTACTGAGTCAGGATAACTGGGCTATATACATGGGGTACCAGTACTGAGTCAGGTTAACTGGGCTATATACATGGGGTACCAGTACTGAGTCAGGATAACTGGGCTATATACATGGGGTACCAGTACTGAGTCAGGATAACTGGGCTATATACATGGGGTACCAGTACTGAGTCAGGATAACTGGGCTATATACATGGGGTACCAGTACTGAGTCAGGATAACTGGGCTATATACATGGGGTACCAGTACTGAGTCAGGATAACTGAGTCAGGATAACTATATACATGGGGTACCAGTACTGAGTCAGGATAACTGGGCTATATACATGGGGTACCAGTACTGAGTCAGGATAACTGGGCTATATACATGGGGTACCAGTACTGAGTCAGGATAACTGGGCTATATACATGGGGTACCAGTACTGAGTCAGGATAACTGGGCTATATACATGGGGTACCAGTACTGAGTCAGGATAACTGGGCTATATACATGGGGTACCAGTACTGAGTCAGGATAACTGGGCTGAGTATACACGGGGTACCAGTACTGAGTCAGGATAACTGGGCTATATACACGGGGTACCAGTACTGAGTCAGGATAACTGGGCTATATACACGGGGTACCAGTACTGAGTCAGGATAACTGGGCTATATACATGGGGTACCAGTACTGAGTCAGGATAACTGGGCTATATACATGGGGTACCAGTACTGAGTCGATGTGCAGGGGTACGAGGTAATTGAGGTAGATATGTAAATATAAGTAGGGGTAACGAGACTAAGAAACAGGATATATAATAAACAGTAGCAGCAGTGTATGTGAGTCAAAAGAGTTAGTGCAAAAAGGGTCAATGCAGATAGTCCGGGTAGCTATTTGGTTAAATATTTATCGGTCTTATGGCTTGGGGGTAGAAGCTGTTCAGGGTCCTGTTGGTTCCAGGCTTGGTGCATGCAGTGGAAGAGAGAACAGTCTATGATTTGGGTGACTAGAGTCTTTGAGAATTTTGATATGGCCTTCCTCTGACACTGCCTTGTATAGAGGTCCTGGTGGGCAGGGAGCTCGACCCCAATGGTGTACTGGGTCGTACGCACTTCCCTCTA
This sequence comes from Oncorhynchus gorbuscha, assembly GCF_021184085.1. Classification (NCBI taxonomy): domain Eukaryota; kingdom Metazoa; phylum Chordata; class Actinopteri; order Salmoniformes; family Salmonidae; genus Oncorhynchus; species Oncorhynchus gorbuscha. Next base: position 84,752,682 of record NC_060187.1, read on the forward strand.
TAGCGCCATGTGGTGGGATGCCAAACAGTTGCCATACCAAGTGGTGATGCAGCCAGTCAAGATGCCTTCAATGGTGCACCTTTAACTTTTTGAGGATCTGAGGGCCCATGCCGAAAATGTTCAGCCTCCTGAGGGGGAAGAGCCGTTGTTGTGCCTTCTTCACGACTGTGTTGGTGTGTGTAGACCATGTTAATACCTTATTGATGTGTAGGAACCTGAAGCTCTCGACCTGCTCCCTACAGCCCTGTCGATGTGGATGGCGGCGTGCTCGGCCCTCTGTTTCCTGTAGTCCATGATCAGCTCCTTTGTCTTGCTCTTAATAAAGCCTTGATTTTTTTTGTTGCAGTCGCACCATTAGAAGGACTGTATGCTACAAAAGCCTATTCCTGCAAACCATCACAATGCATTTGGTGTGTCATCATAGTGGTCTTTGATTTGTGGTCCAACAAACTTAAACTGTTTTTTTTTTTCAATGCGGATGTGAATGTCGTTGAGAAAACAGAAAGGTGTCCTCATACTTTCTCAATTTTAAAGTAAGTAATAATGTAGGATTTACATTTTTGTAATTTGATTACTATATTTTAGCTGGTAATGGATTACAGTTAGTTTTTTTGTAATCAGTTAGGCCCCCCACACACACACACACACACACAGACGTTTGATAGGCACATCCTTTGAGATAAACAAATTTAAAGGGAATTATTGATGACCTGCAAACTGTTTGAAGACTAATGACAAAATTGCTGCTGCCTGTGAAGACTGGAGCTTAGAGACACCCTGCAGTGAGACTGACACCTGCCAAACACACAGCACTATGAGAATATTTACTCTCACTGGGGGGCAGCTTTCATCTGAGAGATCAGGGGCTGACTGACGGCTGTGTCTTTAGACAGCTTTAAACACCCTCTATCTGTCTTTTACTCTTTCACCTTTTTCATCCATCCCCGTTTCTATCCATCCTTTTCTGATTTTCTCTACCTGCCTCTTTTCCTTCATTCCCCTTTCCTTTGTCCGCCTTTCTCCCCCTCTACCTCATTCTATATTAAACTCTCTGTCTCTCTAGCTGACATAGCTCAGCGGTACAGGATCAGTAAGTACCCTACGTTGAAGTTGTTCCGTAATGGAATGATGATGAAGAGGGAATACAGAGGTCAGAGGTCAGTCACAGCCATCGCTGACTTCATCCGCCAGCAGAAGGTCGATCCCATTAAAGAGATACACAGTCTGGAGGAGGTCAACTCTGCAGATGTGAGTATAAGGCACACACAAATCAGTGTATTGTTGTCCAAACATTTGAACATGTAAAAGGTGTGCCTCAGGGATCTGTTCTCGGACCATTATTAATCTAAATATTGAATAATAATAATAATTTATTACATTTGTACAGCGCTTTTCATTATACAGAATCATCTCAAAGTGCATAAAAGTAAAAAATGTAAACGAAATAGAAGAAAAAAAAGACAACTATACAGGGCAACTGACACAAAGAACACAGCTGACGGGACACCAAGGAGCTATCAACAGAAAGCCTCCTAAAGATTTGTATATGACTCTGTCCTCAAAAAATAATTGGTACTGAACCAGGAAATGTATCTCTCTCTCTGCAGAGGGACAGGCGTAACATTATTGGTTACTTTGACCAGAAGGATTCTGAGAACTACCACACGTTTGAGAAGGTGGCCAACATCCTCCGAGACGACTGTGTGTTTCTCGCTGCCTTCGGGTGAGTCAAGCCTCTTCAGACCAACCACTGCACTCAGGTCTACGAAACATTTATAATATAGTTTATATGCTTTGGTCTGGCATTTGAGTCATCTTTTAATCTTTCCTCTGTCCCTCCAGTGACGTGTCCCAGACAGAGAGGTTCAGTGGTGATAATGTGATCTATAAACCGATGGGGGAGACTGTTCCTGACATGGTGTACCTGGGCTCACTAACCAACTTTGACCTCACCTACGCTTGGGCGCAGGACAAATGTGTCCCTCTGGTCCGCGAGATCACCTTCGAAAACGGAGAGGTGCGTTCTCTCTACCTCTTTTTCTTCTCTCCGTTTGATCCAGTCTAAAGTAAATCATTTAGGTTTTGGGCTAGCCCCGTTCTATACCGCTGGGAGTCGTCTTCCAGTTCTGACCTGGCTTCTTCCCCTACACAAGCCCCACCCTAATGTAATCCTGTCCTTATCTCTTTGCTCAATCATTATCGGGGGGTGTGCTTATCCCATTGATACTTGGCCTGGGATGGCACCCACCGACATCTACGCCATTTGCCGACAACAAGGCATAGACACACACACCTGAATCTCCCACTGACCCGTTAAGGCTTCTGGATGCTTCCCAGCTGAAACAGTTTCTGAACAGTTTGTGCATACATTACATTTTGACGTTTTTGTTCATTTTGGACCCCGGCAAGGGTTGTAGCCAAAGTCTACGCCCCCTAGTCACAGATTGGTCAACAGTAGGTATTCTTCAATGAAGTGCTTGTTGTCATTCAATGAGATGACCCGTCCTCATACTACACCAAACATCTTAGTCAGATGCAAAATTGCGCAACTAAGATCTCCTATGGAAAAATGCCAACATTATAATGACAGATTTCTTGAGTTATCTTAGATTAATTCTGACTATTGAAGAAGTGTATAGTAGCGTCTCAAAATGGACAAACTGTACTATTTCTTTTTTTCAAAATGTTCAAGCGAAAATCTTTTAAGGGAGTATGCGAGCCCATCGTTTGGTTCGGCTCGGTGCCAGACGAACTGAAGCATGCTGACGCCTTCACTCTTCTTCCTCTTCCCTGTGTGTGTGTTCCAGGAGCTGACTGAAGAGGGGATCCCATTCCTCATCCTGTTTCACGTGAAGGAGGACACAGAGAGCTTGGAGAAGTTCCAGCACGAGGTGGCACGCCAGCTCATCAGCGAGAAAGGTAGTGTGTTTGTCTTAAAAGTCTGTTTGTGGCCCAATCACCTGGGGAAATGCCACAGGGTTTAGTGCTGGGACCATTGTTACTCTCTTGTTCTATTTATTTGTGTTGTGTTTTCATCCCAGCCAGGGACAGAGTTGCATTATATTTGTTAGATAACCGTACTATTATAGTCATGCTAATCTCTTCTTAATAAATAATATAAATTATATTAATAACTATCCCCTCCTGCCTAGGATCTATAAACTTTCTGCATGCGGACTGTGAAAAGTTCCGTCACCCACTGCTACACATCCAGAAGACGCCAGCAGACTGTCCTGTCATTGCTATAGACTCCTTCAGACACATGTATGTGTACCCTGAGTTCAGAGACATTGAGTAAGTACAACCTTTCTACTTTCTTTCACCTGTCTCTGGTTGAATTTTTTTTTTTTTTTTACCTCTTAGCCATTTGGCCAACTATTTAGGGCACCTTGAGTGGTTCTCGACCGGTTCCAACCGACATTTCTGTGTTCAGCATGATCTGTGAATGGTGCAGCATCAATGCATGTGCACTCTGTGAATGGTCTGGTTGTCCTGTTTCGAACGCCGATGACATGCAGTTTGTGAAATCTGACACATCATTTACATGGAGAGCGACAGGTCACATTTTCTGGCCTGTCCAGACAAAGGATAGATTTGCTCTGGCTGTGGAGCTCGCAACTCCAATTGTGATACGTTTTGTCAGACCATGAGACATTAATTGTTCACCCAAAAGTATATATTTTTGATACTTTGAGGGGTCTTACAATTCAAACTCAAATAGCAAAATGATCCTTGGTATGGCTTTCTTAAAACCCCCAAAATAACACAACATGCAACAATTTCAAAGATTTACAGTTCATATAAGGAAATCAGTCAATTGAAATGAATTAATTATACCCTAATCTATGGATTTCACATTACTGGGAATACAGATATGCATCTGTTGGTCACAGATGCCTTTAAAAAAAAAAGGGTAGGGGCGTGGATCAGAAAACCAGTCCGTATCTGGTGTGACCGCCATTTGCCTCATGCAACGCGACACATCTCCTTCCCATAGAGTTGATCAGGCTGTTGATTGTGGACTGTGGAATGATGGCCCACTCCTCTTTAATGGCTGTGCCAAGTTGCTGGATTTTGGTGGGAACTGGAGCATGCTGTTGACATCATCAAACTGCTCACACACACAACGCCATACACGTGGTCTGTGGTTGTATGGCCGGTTGGACATACTACCAAATTCTCTAAAACGACATTGGAGGCAGCATATGGTAGATATTTTAACATTCAGTTCTCTGGCAACAGCTCTGGTGGACTTTCCTGCAGTCAGTGGCCTTTTATTGTACCCAGCACAAGGTGCACCTGTGTAATGATCATGCTGTTTAATCAGCAGCGTGTTATCCCACACCTATCAGTTGGATGGATTATTTTGCAAATAAGAAATGCTCACTAACAGGGATGTAAAACACATTTGTGAAAAACATTTGAGAGAAATAAGCTTTTTGTGGGTATGGAACATTTCCGGGATCTTTTATTTCAGCACATGGATCCAACACGTGTTGTGTTTATATTATTATACAGTACAGAACCCCCCCCCCCCCCCCCCAAGTTTAAACAGGACTTAGACTCTTATGGGTTAACAAATCAATAATGAATGATCTTTGTGATGGTGTTTATTTAATGGATTTTAAACAGCTGAATTGTGGTGTTTGTCTTTTTTTGTTTTTACATAGTCTACAGTTACATAAACAAATGACAATGCTATTGTTTTATTTGGTTATGCACTTTCTTTTGTATCCTGTTACCTTCATAAACACTACCAAGTGATTATTTTTGCGATAGCATATATGAAGTGTATTTATTAGACTGTTAGAATGTTGATGTCCAAAAGGCTCGTCATTGGCTTGAGGGGTTGTCCCTCGAGGCCAGGCTTTTCTAGTGTCCATTTGTGTCTGACTTGAGTGACAATATTTGAGATGGCTCATTATTGTTGTCATTAGATTATTTAGATCTGTATGTTGAAAATCTGCATTTGTCAAATATAATACATTCCATTTTATATACACACACACACACACACACACACACACACACACACACACACACACACACACACACACACACACACACACAGTCCACAGATTATAATAGAAATGTCACACCTTCTAGATAATTCTTCTATTGACGGCCCTGGAAACTGGCGCTAATGTGACATGACTTGGCACGTGCAATTAGTGTTAACTAATCGAATGTAATTTCATCTAATCTATTTTACCCCCCATCTAAGCCCCTCCCCCAATCACCTCTGTGATCAGACAGACAGAGCCCTGAGGTCTGACACCCGCTTCAACTAATTACATTACATCACATTCACTACCTCCTCCTTTGGATGTCTGTGTTTTGTGTTCTCCCTCCCTCTGTCACCGAGATCAAATTATTTCATTAGCTGTGTGTGTGTGTGGTGTCTGCAGCCACCTCTAACATGCAGAGACAGCTTTGATATGGGACCAGCTCTGATGTGATATCAGTTTATGACCTTCTGTCATCAACCACACTTCAGTAATGTCATTGGTAGACCTAATGATTATATTAATGTGTGTAGGATCCCTGGGAAGCTGAGGCAGTTTGTTCTGGACCTCCACTCTGGAAAGTTACACAGAGAGTTCCACCACGGCCCAGACCCGACAGACAGCACACCTGGACAGGTCAGAACACCAAGCATACTCGTACACCGTCATTATGTGTGTATAAAACGGTGTCATTGCAGTAGTAGAGGGAGGTGTGTGTGTGTATATAAATGTGTTATTTCATCAGGAGGAGATCGGTGAGGTGGCCAGTAACCCACCAGAGAGTTCCTTCCAGAAGTTAGCCCCCAGTGAGACGCGCTACACACTCCTCAGGGACCGTGATGAACTGTGACCTCAACGACTTTACCACAACCCTGACCTATGACCCACGACCCCATGGCATGCCCCGGAGTCAGTGTCCAGAGTCAGGACAGGCCAGCGGGATGGGTCAGCAACACCCCAACTCACCCCCAACACCCTTAATGGAGAGAGAGGATAAGGAAGACCAGAGAGTAGGTTAAATCCAGGACAGCCGTGTTGGAATAACCTATATTTTCATAACTCTTACGTGTACAATTTTTTATTTTAGATAAAAAGGATGAAACCAGAAGAAGAAAATGGTGTGGGGGGGGGGGGGGATTAGGACAAAAAAAGAAGCAAAGCGTTTTAACTTTTATTTTTGGAGCTTGTAAATAATAATAGTGCTTGTGCTGAGTGAGCGTTGGTCTTTGTCATCCTGATCTAAATTAAAAACCGATTTACTTTAGGTTCAAAAACATGTAGCAACCCTTTCCCCCTTTTTTTTGACGAGTGAGATCCCTTGCTCCGGTTGTTCAGTCTCATTACGGTTCTTATCTGTGGGTAGTCCAGCTCAGTCCCGTTTGAGTGAGAGAGGGTTCTGGTCCTGGAGGACTACAGTGTCTCGGCTGCATCTTAATAGTTCACCCCCCTCTCCTCCTTTCCTTTATTTAAACTGATGTGAAAGCATATTTCTGGCAGGTATCCACCATGCTGCTTCCACCTATCCTATGATTTGAAATAGGATGTGAGGAAAGGAACACATTGTAGAGTATTGAGATGCAGCTTTCCTCTCCTTGGTACTAAACTCATGCAACTGATTGGCCAGAGAGCCTATTCACCTAAGTCACGTTCAGGCGGCACAAAATGGTAGAAAACGTTTAGAAACAACGGAGATACTACCATAAACTGTCCAATAGTTAAATGTTTGTTTCCATTGTCTGTCAGAAAAGCATTTTCTCCCTTTTGTACTTGAACGTGCCCCAGATCTGCAATACTGACTCAGATGGTAGTTCCTAAAGGCTGAGAGGTGTCAGTCAGACACTGCTGCTCTAGCGGACAGGAGGGGAACCTCACACTGAAGGAGAAAAATCAGACTCTGGGCTGCATCTCAATCCTCTGCAGTGGCTTCTTCTCCATCTGCACTGGTCTGACACAGGCCAGGCCACGCCCACTTAGCAACAAGTCCAGGTGACAGCAATATGGAAGAAGCTGACCTGGAAAGTATCCTTATTTCACCTGTCACTCAAATCAGTTCAGATGGAGCAATGAAAGGAGACGAGGAGTATTGAGACTCATGCTGTGTGTTTATTTATAGTACTGTGTGTACAGTCCCTCCCTAGAACCCAACAGTACCCTGATCTGACCAATCACGAAGGGAGGGTTAAAGGGGGAGAAATCTCATTTCTAAATCAGTCATCTCGGAGAGAGAGAAAATAAAACAAGTAAATGAAACCATTTTACAGGATGTTGTGTGTTGAGTCTGTTTGTTCAGTTCTACAGAGAAGACTCTTGACACACACACACACACACACACACACACACACACACACACACACAATTCCTTCATCAGAAGCAGATTTTTTGGTTTTCTTTGGCAATATAAAACCCCAGTAAATCATCATAGATTAAGAGCATCCATATTTAGTTTGTCCCGATCTGAGTTCAGAGGTCATCTACTGTTGTAGTAGATGACATCAGGTGTGACATGTTTCTCTCGTGGCACTTTTAGGGGAAACTTTGGCCTCACTCATCACAACTTTCTACCTGGTACACCCAGGACAGCTGTGTTTATCCTCCTAACCTTTCTTAATCACAATCTCTTATTCTCTGCTCCCCAGTCTGTCATAGGGAGCAGGCCTCTCCTCTCCAGCAGGGTTCAGACCAGGACACAGTCTTGACATTTACTGCTGTTTATACCTCCCTCTCCCCCCTCCCTCTGTTAATGAGCTGTATACTCTAAGCAGAGCAGCAGACTCAGATAAACATCAATAAGTTCATAAACTAGAGAGATGGGTGACTGCTCGACCCAGGCAGTGTCTGGCTTTGGCACAGTGTGTATTTGGTCAAGACTGAGGGTAGTTAAGATGGTCTGTCCAAGAAACACAGTATAATAACATGACTTTGATAAAACTACCATCTCTCCGTCTGTACTAAAAGGCACCAAACAGCAGCACTTATGTTACAAAACTAGGCTGTAGTGTTTGCTACTAATAATGCACATATTTTCATAATATATAATCATATACTTAAAGTAACTGTGCAGTGAAAGTTCTGTAATCTCATACCCAAATAATGTTGACTCGTCCTATACTTGTATTTGTGGGCAAAATATTAATTGTAGAACAAAAAAAAGCACAAACTTGTATCTCAAAGCTTGCTGTTTCCTCTGAGGAGGATGAGCTGGCCAATCAGCGGTCTACTCGCATGAATATTTTTAAGATCAGTATACGCCCACACCATTCCAACACAGAATAGCTGCGTTTTAACATATTTAAAAGATTTTGGAAGGAAAACTATTTCATTTATATTGTAAAAATGTGCAGGTCATATTTAATAGAAATCTGGAAACACTGGACAGTTACTTTAAAGTTTTAAATACAAAGCCAACAGACCCAGCATATCACATATCATACATCACACTCAACTAACACAGCATTCACACTCAGGTCCTCAAGGCTCTCCTACGATGTTTAAAAGTCTTATTGATTGGGAAGTGGTAGATCCCAGTGGCAGGCTTCTCTTCACAGTAGGCCTCTCTTGACATACCTCTCTCCTCTGTCTATTGACAGCGAGAAGGAGGAGGAGTTCCTTATTACCACAGTAAAGAGAGCAAATCTATTGGTCAAACAACAGATTGTTAGAGCGGAAAGCCAGTTACTCTGAGGGATATCTTGGTTGAGTTCCTGCCCGACTAGATGTGCAGGCGTTGCATTGCATCAACCAATGGTTGTGCGCCACTTCAACTGTGCAGTTGGGCATCAGATTGCTATATCATATGATGTGGTTAGCTGATATACAGTGGGGCAAAAATGATTTAGGCAGCCACCAATTGTGCAAGTTCTCCCACTTAAAAAGATGAGAGGCCTGTAATTTTCATCATAGGGACACTTCAACTATGGCAGACAAAATGAGAAATAAATCCAGAAATCACATTGTAGGATTTTTAATGAATTTATTTGCAAATTATGGTGGAAAATAAGTATTTGGTCAATAATAATATACCCTTTGTTGGCAATGACAGAGGTCAAACGTTTTCTGTAAGTCTTGCTTTTGGCCCATTCCTCCATGCAGATCTCCTCTAGAGCAGTGATGCTTTGGGGCTATTGCTGGGCAACACGGACTTTCAACTCCCTCCAAAGATTTTCTATGGGGTTGAGATCTGGAGACTGGCTAGGCCACTCCAGGACCTTGAAATGCTTCTTACAAAGCCACTCCTTCGTTGCCCGGGCAGTGTGTTTGGGATCATTGTCATGCTGAAAGACCCAGCCACGTTTCATCTTCAATGCCCTTGCTGATGGAAGGCTTTGTTACTTTGGTCCCAGCTCTCTGCAGGTCATTCACTAGGTTCCCCTGTGTGGTTCTGGGATTTTTGCGCACCGTTCTTGTGATCATTTTGACCCCACGGGGTGAGATCTTGCGTGGAGCCCCAGATCGAGGGAGATTATCAGTGGTCTTGTATGTCTTCCATTTCCTAATAATTGCTCCCACAGTTGATTTCTTCAAACCAAGCTGCTTACCTACTGCAGATTCAGTCTTCCCAGCCTGGTGCAGGTCTACAATTTTGTTTCTGGTGTCCTTTGACAGATCTTTGGTCTTGGCCATAGTGGAGTTTGGAGTGTGACTGTTTGAGGTTGTGGACTGGTGTCTTTTATACTGATAACAAGTTCACAGGTGCCATTAATACAGGTAACGAGTGGAGGACAAAGGAGCCTATTAAAGAAGAAGTTACAGGTCTGTGAGAGCCAGAAATCTTGCTTGTTTGTAGGTGACCAAATACTTATTTTCCACCATAATTTGCAAATAAATTCATAAAAAATCCTACAATGTGATTTTCTGGATTTTTTTTCTTCTCATTTTGTCTGTCATAGTTGAAGTGTACCTATGATGAAAATTACAGGCCTCATCTTTTTAAGTGGGAGAACTTGCACAATTGGTGGCTGACTAAATACTTTTTTGCCCCACTATATATGTAAGCTCTAGCATGCGTCTGCAATGTAGTCGGGCAGTACCTGGACCAGTGTAAGCTTCTAGAGGTCAGAGGTCCTTTCACTACCAATCAGAGGTCACTTGTCCTTGTCCAGCGGTGGTTCTGGTTCCGTAGGGGGTGCAGTGAGCTGGTTCATCTGGGACTCTACTCTAGCTCTGCGTTTCTTCTGGACCAGGTTCCCCCCTGCAAACCCCAGAGCCCCCCCTCCAAGCGCTGCTGCCACCCCTGCTGCCTTGAACCCCACCAGTAGGCCCAGCGGCCCACCCAGCACCCCCCCTAACACTGCCCCTGCCACGGGTAACACTGCCAGCCTGTAGCCCACTGCCTGCGGAGAGGACAGACGGATAGACGAGTCACTACATGCATTGACAGTCTAGGTTTCTTCACTTTTTATGCCAATAAGATTCTTAAATTCAATTAAAAAGACAAGGAAATAAGAAGAAACTTCGCTTGGGACAAATCAACGCACATATAACACACACACACTCAGGGGGGTTATTCCTTTGATGTTCTAAGACACACAGTCAGCAAGAAGTCTTCAGATCTACCTGGCCTTTCATGATCACACACACACACATGTACACACACAAACAGCAACACATGCGCACACACCATCATCATCATCAAAGCTCTACAGTTTAATTACCCACAGTTATTCAAATTGGAGAAATGAGGTGTGCGTGTGTTTATTAATACTGTTATCTTCAGAGAGGAAGACGCTCCTTTAGACTGATTGCTGTAAATGAGTGACTCCTCTGAACATTCCGCCACACACACACTACCCCCTCCCACGGTTGATTAACAGATGAACAGTTAAATGGCTCCAGTTCAAACGCCCTCCCACCCCCCCACCTCATGGCAGCGAAGGTCATTTTAATTAACCAGAGGTAAGTTGAAAGTTCAGAGAACAGGGTGTTGGTAAAGCAGGGGTGTGTGTAATGGCACCTGGCCTGATGACAGATGACACACACTGCTGTGTCTGACACCTCTTCTATGTACACACACTGCTGACGCCTAGCCCATCGAGTGTGCACACATACTCCCTTAAAAAAGCAGCAATAGTACTATTTGTCCATTTAGAGATGCCGTAGCCAGAATACACTTCCTCAAAATGGTCGGAATTAATCTAAGATAACTCAAGAAATCTGTCACCAATTTTGACATGGAGATCAATTTTACATCTAACTAAGATGTTTGGTGCAATATTTCTTAATGTAAAAATGTGCATGAAAACTAGTCATTTCTCATTGAATGACAGAGACTTTATTGAAGAATCCCTACTGTTGACCAATTACTGAGAAGGAGCGTAGACCTCGGCTTTGATCTTCGGGTTGCCTAGCAGAAAAAATATTGTGCCCGAACAGCCCAAAAAGTCCAAAACATATAATCCAGACAATTCTGGGCCAATTGTGCGCCGCCCTATGGGACTCCTGATCACAGCCGGTTGTGATACAGTCCAGGATCGAACCCGGGTCTGTAGTGATGCAGTGCCTTAGAACGCTGTGCCACTCAGGATCCCTTAACAGCACAGCCACACCCATACCCTAGAATATTCTGGACCTCAATGTGGGCTCAATCCCATTTCAACTTCATCAATTAAGGGAGTTGAACTGAGTTGAAGTTCCATTTATCAATCAAAACATGGGGTGAGAGGTGGTACATTTACGCTTAAATAAACCACATTTTTAATTATTGTGATATTTTGGCTGCAATTAGACTCAAACGGGTGTGTACGCGGAGCATACACATATAGAACTCACACAACGTACCACACTGAGCTTGTAATATGTCTGTAGGTATTGAGCTGTCAGTCTGACTTTATTCTGAGGGGGTGTGTGGGTGTGTGTGTATTGAGCAAACAGTGGGAGGCCAAACGCTGCTCCTGAAGAGCTATTAAATAGCCCTTCATACCTCTCCTCGCCTCCTGCACCCACACACACACACCTTGCACTCTCCATTGACAACAACCCCTACTCAACCCCTCCCTCCATCACTGTACAACTTAACCCCTCCCTCCATCACTGTACAACTTAACCCCTCTCTCCATCACTGTACAACTCAACCCCTCCCTCCATCACTGTACAACTTAACCCCTCCCTCCATCACTGTACAACTTAACCCCTCTCTCCATCACTGTACAACTCAACCCCTCTCTCCATCACTGTACAACTCAACCCCTCTCTCCATCACTGTACAACTCGACCCCTCTCTCCATCACTGTACAACTCAACCCCTCTCTCCATCACTGTACAACTCAACCCCTCTCTCCATCACTGTACAACTTAACCCCTCTCTCCATCACTGTACAACTTAACCCCTCTCTCCATCACTGTACAACTTAACCCCTCCCTCCATCACTGTACAACTTAACCCCTCTCTCCATCTATTCTCTCTATTTCTTTAATTGCAGCTTTCCTCCGTATTCTGCTGGATCAATAGGGACAAACGTTGTAGAATGGCTGGGAGGCAAAGTGCCATCGATCTCCCAAACACACACACACACACACACACACACGCACCTTCCCGAGGCTCCTGGTCCCCTCCTCCACGTTGGCTGCTGCTGTGTTGACGTTCTCCTCTATGCTGTCAATCTTCTCCTGCTGGGACTGACACATACACAGGGTTTATACACTGGAGACACACACCGCTGACTTGGTCCCTCTTGACACATACACAGGGTTTATACACTGGAGACACACACCGCTGACTTGGTCCCTCTTGACACATACACAGGGTTTATACACTGGAGACACACACCGCTGACTTGGTCCCTCTTGACACATACACAGGGTTTATACACTGGAGACACACCGCTGACTTGGTCCCTCTTGACACAGCAACACAGATGTGTGTGTCTGTCTGTGGGGGGGTGATGCGGGTGTAAAGTAGAAAAGGTAGGGTCTGGGGAGATTATATTGGGGCGGGGGGGGGGGGGGTCTGAGGAGATTATATTGGGGTAGGAAGGGGTCTTGGGGGTTATATTGGGCCAGGAGAGGGTCTGGGGGGGTTATTGTGAGGAGCTCATGAAATATTCAGAGTGGCAGCTGTCCCTCTCCCTGTGTGCTGGACACCATCCATCCTTCTCTCCTTCCTTATTGTTGTTGTTATATGTACATACTATATGTATTTTATGGACATGGTACCTTTTTACATTAGCTTTCTACTATTAAACTCGGACAAAACAGAGATGCTTGTTCTAGGTCCCAAGAAACAAAGAGATCTTCTGTTGAATCTGACAATTAATCTTAATGGTTGTACAGTCGTCTCAAATAAAACTGTGAAGGACCTCGGCGTTACTCTGGACCCTGATCTCTCTTTTGAAGAACATATCAAGACCATTTCGAGGACAGCTTTTTTCCATCTACGTAACATTGCAAAAATCAGAAACTTTCTGTCCAAAAATGATGCAGAAAAATTAATCCATGCTTTTGTCACTTCTAGGTTAGACTACTGCAATGCTCTATTTTCCGGCTACCCGGATAAAGCACTAAATAAACTTCAGTTAGTGCTAAATACGGCTGCTAGAATCCTGACTAGAACCAAAAAATTTGATCATATTACTCCAGTGCTAGCCTCTCTACACTGGCTTCCTGTCAAAGCAAGGGCTGATTTCAAGGTTTTACTGCTAACCTACAAAGCATTACATGGGCTTGCTCCTACCTACCTCTCTGATTTGGTCCTGCCGTACATACCTATACGTACGCTACGGTCACAAGACGCAGGCCTCCTAATTGTCCCTAGAATTTCTAAGCAAACAGCTGGAGGCAGGGCTTTCTCCTATAGAGCTCCATTTTTATGGAACGGTCTGCCTACCCATGTCAGAGACGCAAACTCGGTCTCAACCTTTAAGTCTTTACTGAAGACTCATCTCTTCAGTGGGTCATATGATTGAGTGTAGTCTGGCCCAGGAGTGGGAAGGTGAACGGAAAGGCTCTGGAGCAACGAACCGCCCTTGCTGTCTCTGCCTGGCCGGTTCCCCTTTTTCCACTGGGATTCTCTGCCTCTAACCCTGTTACGGGGCTGAGTCACTGGCTTGCTGGGGCTCTCTCGTGCCGTCCCTGGGGGGGGTGCGTCACCTGGGTGGGTTGATTCACTGTTGTGGTCGGCCTGTCTGGGTTTCCCCCCTTTGGGTTGTACCGTGTCGGAGATCTTTGTGGGCTATACTCGGCCTTGTCTCAGGATGGTAAGTTGGTGGTTGTAGATTTCCCTCTAGTGGTGTGGGGGCTGTGCTTTGGCAAAGTGGGTGGGGTTATATCCTTCCTGTTTGGCCCTGTCCGGGGTGTCCTCGGATGGGGCCACAGTGTCTCCTGACCCCTCCTGTCTCAGCCTCCAGTATTTATGCTGCAGTAGTTTATGTGTCGGGGGGCTAGGGTCAGTTTGTTTATCTGGAGTACTTCTCCTGTCCTATTCGGTGTCCTGTGTAAATCTAAGTGTGCGTTCTCTAATTCTCTCCTTCTCTCCTTCTTTCTCTCTCTCGGAGGACCTGAGCCCTAGAACCATGCCCCAGGACTACCTGACATGATGACTCCTTGCTGTCCCCAGTCCACCTGGCCATGCTGCTGCTCCAGTTTCAACTGGCCTGGGCCCTAGGACCATGTCCCAGGACTACCTGACATGAGGACTCCTTGCTGTCCCCAGTCCACCTGGCCATGCTCCTGCTCCAGTTTCAACTGTTCTGCCTTACTATTATTCAACCATGCTGGTCATTTATGAACATTTGAACATCTTGGCCACGTTCTGTTATAATCTCCACCCGGCACAGCCAGAAGAGGACTGGCCACCCCACATATGCTCTCTCTAATTCTCTCTTTCTTTCTCTCTCTCGGAGGACCTGAGCCCTAGGACCGTGCCCCAGGACTACCTGACATGATGGCTCCTTGCTGTCCCCAGTCCACCTGACTGTGCTGCTGCTCCAGTTTCAACTGTTCTGCATTATTATTATTTGACCATGCTGGTCATTTATGAACATTTGAACATCTTGGTCATTTTCTGTTATAATCTCTACCCGGCACAGCCAGAAGAGGACTGGCCACCCCACATAGCCCGGTTCCTCTCTAGGTTTCTTCCTAGGTTTTGGCCTTTCTAGGGAGTTTTTCCTAGCCACCGTGCTTTTACACCTGCATTGTTTGCTGTTTGGGGTTTTAGGCTGGGTTTCTGTACAGCACTTTGAGATATCAGCTGATGTACGAAGGGCTATATAAATAAATTTGATTTGATTTGATTTGATTTGAGCTACTTATTACATATGGATAGACAATATTCAGACAACAGGTATACATTTTCTGTAGCGGTTTAAAATCAAAACTATGACCATCCTGAGCTTTTTAAGTCCCTCGTCTCCCTTACTGCCCCCTAACTCCCTCCCTCTCCCTCACTGCCCCCTCCCTCCCTCCCTCTCCCTTACTGCCCCCTAACTCCCTCTCTCTCCCTTACTGCCCCCTAACTCCCTCCCTCTCCCTCACTGCCCCCTAACTCCCTCCCTCCCTCCCTCTCCCTCACTGCCCCCTAACTCCCTCCCTCTCCCTCACTGCCCCCTAACTCCCTCCCTCTCCCTTACTGCCCCCTAACTCCCTCCCTCTCCCTCCTGCCCCCTAACTCCCTCTCCCTCACTGCCCCCTAACTCCCTCCCTCTCCCTCACTGCCCCCTAACTCCCTCCCTCTCCCTTACTGCCCCCTAACTCCCTCCCTCTCCCTTACTGCCCCCTAACTCCCTCCCTCTCCCTCACTGCCCCCTAACTCCCTCCCTCTTCCTCACTGCCCCCTAACTCCCTCCCTCTCCCTTACTGCCCCCTAACCCCCTCCCTCTCCCTCACTGCCCCCTAACTCCCTCCCTCCCTCCCTCTCCCTTACTGCCCCCTAACTCCCTCCCTCTCCCTCACTGCCCCCTAACTCCCTCCCTCTCCCTCACTGCCCCCTAACTCCCTCACTGCCCCCTAACTCCCTCCCTCTCCCTTACTGCCCCCTAACTCCCTCCCTCTCCCTCACTGCCCCCTAACTCCCTCCCTCTCCCTTACTGCCCCCTAACTCCCTCCCTCTCACTTACTGCCCCCTAATTCCCTCTTCTCCGTTACAGTCCGCTCCCTCTCCGTTACTGCCCCCTAATTCCCTCCTCTCCAGTACAGTCCCCTCCCTCCCTCTCCCTTACTGCCCCCTAACTCCCTCCTCTCCGTTACAGTCCCCTCCCTCCTCTCCGTTACAGTCCCCTCCCTCCTGTCCGTTACAGTCCCCTCCTCCCTCTCCGTTACAGTCCCCTCCCTCCTCTCCGTTACAGCCCCCCGTTACAGTCCCCTCGCTCCTCTCCGTTACAGTCCCCTCCCTCCTCTCTGTTACAGTCCCCTCTCCTCTCCGTTACAGTCCCCTCCCCTCGCTCCTCTCCGTTACAGTCCCCTCCCCTCGCTCCTCTCCGTTACAGTCCCCTCTCTCCTCTTCGTTACAGTCCCCTCTCTCCTCTTCGTTACAGTCCCCTCCCTCCTCTCCGTTACGGTCCCATCTCTCCTCTCCATTACAGTCCCCTCTCCTCTCCGTTACAGCCCCCTCCCTCCTCTCCGTTACAGCCCCCTCCCTCCTCTCCGTTACAGTCCCCTCCCTCCTCTCCGTTACAGTCCCCTCCCTCCTCTCCGTTACAGTCCCCTCCCTCCTCTCCGTTACAGTCCCCTCCCTCCTCTCTCGTGACAGTCCCCTCCCTCCTCTCCGTTACGGTCCCCTCCCTCCTCTCGGTTACAGTCCCCTCTCTCCTCTCCGTTACAGTCCCCTCCCTCCTCTCCGTTACAGTCCCCTCTCTCCTCTCCGTTACAGTCCCCTCTCATCTCTGTTACAGTCCCCTCTCTCCTCTCGGTTACAGTCCCCTCTCCGTTACAGTCCCCTCTCCTCTCCGTTACAGTCCCCTCCCCTCCCTCCTCTCTGTTACAGTCCCATCCCTACTCTCCGTTACAGTCCCCTCCCTCCTCTCCGTTACAGCCCCCGTTACAGTCCCCTCGCTCCTCTCCGTTACAGTCCCCTCCCTCCTCTCTGTTACAGTCCCCTCTCCTCTCCGTTACAGTCCCCTCCCCTCGCTCCTCTCCGTTACAGTCCCCTCCCCTCGCTCCTCTCCGTTACAGTCCCCTCTCTCCTCTTCGTTACAGTCCCCTCTCTCCTCTTCGTTACAGTCCCCTCCCTCCTCTCCGTTACGGTCCCATCTCTCCTCTCCATTACAGTCCCCTCTCCTCTCCGTTACAGCCCCCTCCCTCCTCTCCGTTACAGCCCCCTCCCTCCTCTCCGTTACAGTCCCCTCCCTCCTCTCCGTTACAGTCCCCTCCCTCCTCTCCGTTACAGTCCCCTCCCTCCTCTCCGTTACAGTCCCCTCCCTCCTCTCTCGTGACAGTCCCCTCCCTCCTCTCCGTTACGGTCCCCTCCCTCCTCTCGGTTACAGTCCCCTCTCTCCTCTCCGTTACAGTCCCCTCCCTCCTCTCCGTTACAGTCCCCTCTCTCCTCTCCGTTACAGTCCCCTCTCATCTCTGTTACAGTCCCCTCTCTCCTCTCGGTTACAGTCCCCTCTCCGTTACAGTCCCCTCTCCTCTCCGTTACAGTCCCCTCCCCTCCCTCCTCTCTGTTACAGTCCCATCCCTACTCTCCGTTACAGTCCCCTCTCTCCTCTCCGTTACAGTCCCCTCTCATCTCCGTTACAGTCCCCTCTCTCCTCTCGGTTACAGTCCCCTCTCCCCTCCATTACAGTCCCCTCTCTCCCCTCCGTTACAGGCCCCTCTCTCCTCTCCGTTACAGTCCCCTCTCCTCTCCGTTACAGTCCCCTCCCCTCCCTACTCTCCGTTACAGCCCGCTCCCTCCCTCCCTCCTCTCCGTTACAGCCCCCTCCCTCCCTCCTCCCGTTGCAGCCCCCTCCCTCCTCTCCGTTACAGCCCCCTCCCTCCTCCCTCCTCTCCGTTACAGTCCCCTCTCTCCTCTCCGTTACAGTCCCCTCTCTCCTCTTCGTTACAGTCCCCTCCCTCCTCTCCGTTACGGTCCCCTCCCTCCTCTCTGTTACAGTCCCCTCTCCTCTCCGTTACAGGCCCCTCTCTCCTCTCCGTTACAGTCCCCTCTCCTCTCCGTTACAGTCCCCTCCCCTCCCTACTCTCCGTTACAGCCCGCTCCCTCCCTCCCTCCTCTCCGTTACAGCCCCCTCCCTCCCTCCTCCCCGTTGCAGCCCCCTCCCTCCTCTCCGTTACAGCCCCTCCCTCCTCCCTCCTCTCCGTTACAGTCCCTCGCTCCTCTCCGTTACAGTCCCCTCCCTCCTCTCCGTTACAGTCCCCTCTCTCCTCTCCGTTACAGTCCCCTCTCTCCTCTCCGTTACAGTCCCTCCCCTCCCTCCTCTCTGTTACAGTCCCCTCCCTCCTCTCCGTTACAGTCCCCTCTCTCCTCTTCGTTACAGTCCCCTCCCTCCTCTCCATTACAGCCCCCTCCCTCCTCTCCGTTACAGTCCCCTCTCCTCTCCGTTACAGTCCCCTCCCCTCGCTCCTCTCCGTTACAGTCCCCTCCCTCCCTCCTCTCCGTTACAGCCCCCTCCTCTCCGTTACAGCCCCCTCCCTCCACTCTGTTACAGTCCCCTCTCCTCTCCGTTACAGTCCCCTCCCCTCGCTCCTCTCCGTTACATTCCCCTCTCTCCTCTCCGTTACAGTCCCCTCTCATCTCCGTTACAGTCCCCTCTCTCCTCTCGGTTACAGTCCCCTCTCCCCTCCATTACAGTCCCCTCTCTCCCCTCCGTTACAGGCCCCTCTCTCCTCTCCGTTACAGTCCCCTCTCCTCTCCGTTACAGTCCCCTCCCCTCCCTCCTCTCCGTTACAGTCCCCTCTCTCCTCTCCGTTACAGTCCCCTCTCCTCTCCGTTACAGTCCCCTCCCCTCCCTCCTCTCTGTTACAGTCCCCTCCCTCCTCTCCGTTACAGCCCCCTCCCTCCCTCCTCTCGGTTACAGCCCCCTCCCTCCTCTCCGTTACAGCCCCCTCCCTCCTCTCCGTTACAGTCCCCTCTCCTCTCCATTACAGTCCCCTCCCCTCGCTCCTCTCCGTTACAGTCCCCTCCCTCCCTCCTCTCCGTTACAGTCCCCTCTCTCCTCTCCGTTGCAGTCCCCTCTCTCCTCTTCGTTACAGTCCCCTCCCTCCTCTCCGTTACAGTCCCCTCCCTCCTCTCCGTTACAGGCCCCTCTCTCCTCTCCGTTACAGTCCCCTCTCCTCTCCGTTACAGTCCCCTCCCCTCCCTACTCTCCGTTACAGTCCGCTCCCTCCCTCCTCTCCGTTACAGCCCTCTCCCTCCCTCCTCCCCGTTGCAGCCCCCTCCCTCCTCTCCGTTACAGCCCCCTCCCTCCTCCCTCCTCTCCGTTACAGTCCCCTCTCTCCTCTCCGTTACAGTCCCCTCACTCCTCTTCGTTACAGTCCCCTCCCTCCTCTCCGTTACAGTCCCTCCCTCCTCTCTGTTACAGTCCCCTCTCCTCTCCGTTACAGTCCCCTCCCTCGCTCCTCTCCGTTACAGTCCCCTCCCTCCTCTCCGTTACAGTCCCCTCTCTCCTCTCCGTTGCAGTCCCCTCTCTCCTCTTCGTTACAGTCCCCTCCCTCCTCTCCGTTACAGTCCCCTCCCTCCTCTCCGTTACAGTCCCCTCTCTCCTCTCCGTTACAGTCCCCTCTCCTCTCCGTTACAGTCCCCTCCCCTCCCTCCTCTCTGTTACAGCCCCCTCCCTCCCTCCTCTCCGTTACAGCCCCCTCCCTCCTCTCCGTTACAGCCCCCTCCCTCCTCTCCGTTACAGTCCCCTCTCCTCTCCGTTACAGTCCCCCCCTCGCTCCTCTCCGTTACAGTCCCCTCCCTCCCTCCTCTCTGTTACAGTCCCCTACCTCCTCTCCGTTACAGCCCCCTCCCTCCCTCCTCTCCGTTACAGCCCCCTCCCTCCTCTCCGTTACAGCCCCCTCCCTCCTCTCTGTTACAGTCCCCTCCCTCCTCTCTGTTACAGTCCCCTCTCCTCTCCGTTACAGTCCCCTCCCCTCGCTCCTCTCCGTTACAGTCCCCTCCCTCCTCTCCGTTACAGTCCCCTCTCTCCTCTCGTTACAGTCCCCTCTCTCCTCTTCGTTACAGTCCCCTCCCTCCTCTCCGTTACAGTCCCCTCCCTCCTCTCCGTTACAGTCCCCTCTCTCCTCTCCGTTACAGTCCCCTCTCCTCTCCGTTACAGTCCCCTCCCCTCCCTCCTCTCTGTTACAGTCCCCTCCCTCCTCTCCGTTACAGCCCCCTCCCTCCCTCCTCTCCGTTACAGCCCCCTCCCTCCTCTCCGTTACAGCCCCCTCCCTCCTCTCCGTTACAGCCCCCTCCCTCCTCTCCGTTAGTCCCCTCCCTCCTCTCCGTTACAGCCCCCTCCCTCCTCTCCGTTACAGCCCCCTCCCTCCTCTCCGTTACAGTCCCCTCCCTCCTCTCCGTTACAGTCCCCTCCCTCCTCTCCGTTACAGCCCCCTCCCTCCTCTCCAAACAGTCCCCTCCCTCCTCTCCAAACAGTCCCCTCCTTCCTCTCCGTTACAGTCCCCTCCTTCCTCTCCGTTACAGTCCCCTCCCTCCTCTCCGTTACAGTCCCCTCCCTCCTCTCCGTGACAGTCCCCTCCCTCCTCTCCGTTACAGTCCCCTCCCTCCTCTCCGTTACAGTCCCCTCCCTCCTCTCCGTTACAGTCCCCTCTCTCCTCTCCGTTACAGTCCCCTCCCTCCTCTCCGTTACAGTCCCCTCCCTCCTCTCCGTTACAGTCCCCTCTCATCTCCGTTACAGTCCCCTCTCTCCTCTCGGTTACAGTCCCCTCTCCTCTCCGTTACAGTACCCTCCCCTCCCTCCTCTCTGTTACAGTCCCCTCCCTATTCTCCGTTACAGTCCCCTCTCTCCTCTCCGTTACAGTCCCCTCCCTCCTCTCCGTTGCAGCCCCCTCCCTCATCTCCGTTGCAGCCCCCTCCCTCCTCTCCGTTACAGCCCCCTCCCTCCTCCCTCCTCTCCGTTACAGTCCCCTCTCTCCTCTCCGTTACAGTCCCCTCTCTCCTCTTCGTTACAGTCCCCTCCCTCCTCTCCGTTACACTCCCCTCCCTCCTCTCTGTTACAGTCCCCTCTCCTCTCTGTTACAGTCCCCTCCCCCTCGCTCCTCTCCGTTACAGTCCCCTCCCTCCTCTCCGTTACAGTCCCCTCTCTCCTCTCCGTTGCAGTCCCCTCTCTCCTCTTCGTTACAGTCCCCTCCCTCCTCTCCGTTACAGTCCCTCTCTCCTCTCCGTTACAGTCCCCTCTCCTCTCCGTTACAGTCCCCTCCCCTCCCTCCTCTCTGTTACAGTCCCCTCCCTCCTCTCCGTTACAGCCCCCTCCCTCCCTCCTCTCCGTTACAGCCCCTCCCTCCTCTCCGTTACAGCCCCCTCCCTCCTCTCCGTTACAGTCCCCTCTCCTCTCCGTTACAGTCCCCTCCCTCGCTCCTCTCCGTTACAGTCCCCTCCCTCCTCTCCGTTACAGCCCCCTCCCTCCCTCCTCTCCGTTACAGCCCCCTCCCTCCTCTCCGTTACAGCCCCCTCCCTCCTCTCTGTTACAGTCCCCTCTCCTCTCCGTTACAGTCCCCTCCCCTCGCTCCTCTCCGTTACAGTCCCCTCCCTCCTCTCCGTTACAGTCCCCTCTGTCCTCTACGTTACAATCCCCTCTCTCCTCTTCGTTACAATCCCCTCCCTCCTCTCCGTTACAGTCCCCTCCCTCCTCTCCGTTACAGTCCCCTCTCTCCTCTCCGTTACAGTCCCCTCTCCTCTCCGTTACAGTCCCCTCCCCTCCCTCCTCTCTGTTACAGTCCCCTCCCTCCTCTCCGTTACAGGCCCCTCCCTCCCTCCTCTCCGTTACAGCCCCCTCCCTCCACTCCGTTACAGCCCCCTCCCTCCTCTCCGTTACAGCCCCTCCCTCCTCTCCGTTACAGTCCCCACCCTCCTCTCCGTTACAGTCCCCTCCCTCCTCTCCGTTACAGCCCCCTCCCTCCTCTCCAAACAGTCCCCTCCCTCCTCTCCAAACAGACCCTCCTTCCTCTCCGTTACAGTCCCCTCCTTCCTCTCCGTTACAGTCCCCTCCCTCCTCTCCGTTACAGTCCCCTCCCTCCTCTCCGTTACAGTCCCCTCCCTCCTCTCCATTACAGTCCCCTCCCTCCTCTCCGTGACAGTCCCCTCCCTCCTCTCCGTGACAGTCCCCTCCCTCCTCTCCGTTACAGTCCACTCCCTCCTCTTCGTTACAGTCCCCTCCCTCTTCTCCGTGACAGTCCCCTCCCTCCTCTCCGTTACAGTCCCCTCCCTCCTCTCCGTTACAGTCCCCTCCCTCCTCTCCGTGACAGTCCCCTCCCTCCTCTCTGTTACAGTCCCCTCCCTCCTCTCCGTTACAGTCCCCTCTCTCCTCTCCGTTACAGTCCCCTCCCTCCTCTCCGTTACAGTCCCCTCCCTCCTCTCCGTTACAGTCCCCTCTCATCTCCGTTACAGTCCCCTCTCTCCTCCGGTTACAGTCCCCTCTCCTCTCCGTTACAGTCCCCTCTCTCTCCGTTAGTCCCTCCCCTCCTCCTCTCCATTACAGTCCCCTCCCCATTCTCTGTTACAGTCCCCTCCTATTCTCCATTACAGTCCCCTCTCTCCTCTCCGTTACAGTCCCCTCTCTCCTCTCCGTTACAGTCCCCTCTCCTCTCCGTTACAGTCCCCTCTCATCTCCGTTACAGTCCCTCTCTCCTCTCCGTTACAGTCCCCTCTCCTCTCCGTTACAGTCCCCTCTCCGTTACAGTCCCCTCTCCTCTCTGTTACAGTCCCCTCCCCTCCCTCCTCTCTGTTACAGTCCCCTCCCTACTTTCCGTTACAGTCCCCTCTCTCCTCTCCGTTACAGTCCCCTCTCATCTCCGTTACAGTCCCCTCCCTCCTCTCCGTTACAGTCCCCTCCCTCCTCTCCGTTACAGTCCCCACCCTCCTCTCCGTTACAGCCCCCTCCCTCCCTCCTCTCCGTTACAGTCCCCTCCCTCCTCTCCGTTACAGTCCCCTCCCTCCTCTCCGTTACAGTCCCCTCTCTTCTCCGTTACAGTCCCCTCTCTTCTCCGTTACAGTCCCCTCCCTACTCTCCGTTACAGTCCCCTCTCTCCTCTCCGTTACAGTCCCCTCTCATCTCCGTTACAGTCCCCTCCCTCCTCTCCGTTACAGTCCCCTCCCTCCTCTCCGTTACAGTCCCCTCCCTCCTCTCCGTTACAGTCCCCTCCCTCCTCTCCGTGACAGTCCCCTCCCTCCTCTCCGTTACAGTCCCCTCCCTCTCCGTTACAGTCCCCTCTCTCCTCTCCGTTACAGTCCCCTCCCTCCTCTCCGTTACAGTCCCCTCCCTCCTTTCCGTTACAGTCCCCTCTCATCTCCGTTACAGTCCCCTCTCTCCTCTCGGTTACAGTCCCCTCTCCTCTCCGTTACAGTCCCCTCTCCTCTCCGTTACAGTCCCCTCCCCTCCCTCCTCTCCATTACAGTCCCCTCCCATTCTCTGTTACAGTCCCCTCCCTATTTTCCGTTACAGTCCCCTCTCTCCTCTCCGTTACAGTCCCCTCTCTCCTCTCCATTACAGTCCCCTCTCTCCTCTCCGTTACAGTCCCCTCTCATCTCCGTTACAGTCCCCTCTCCTCTCCGTTACAGTCCCCTCTCCTCTCCGTTACAGTCCCTCTCCTCTCCGTTACAGTCCCCTCTCCTCTCTGTTACAGTCCCCTCCCCTCCCTCCTCTCTGTTACAGTCCCCTCCCTACTCTCCGTTACAGTCCCCTCTCTCCTCTCCGTTACAGTCCCCTCTCATCTCCGTTACAGTCCCCTCCCTCCTCTCCGTTACAGTCCCCTCCCTCCTCTCCGTTACAGTCCCCACCCTCCTCTCCGTTACAGCCCCCTCCCTCCTCTCCGTTACAGTCCCCTCCCTCCTCTCCGTTACAGTCCCCTCTCTTCTCCGTTACAGTCCCCTCCCTACTCTCCGTTACAGTCCCCTCCCTCCTCTCCGTTACAGTCCCCTCCCTCCTCTCCGTTACAGTCCCCTCTCCTCTCCGTTACAGTCCCCTCCTTCCTCCTCTCCGTTACAGCCCCCTCCCTCCTCTCCGTTACAGCCCCCTCCCTCCACTCTGTTACAGTCCCCTCTCCTCTCCGTTACAGTCCCCTCCCCTCGCTCCTCTCCGTTACAGTCCCCTCCCTCCTCTCCGTTACAGTCCCCTCTCTCCTCTCCGTTGCAGTCCCCTCTCTCCTCTTCGTTACAGTCCCCTCCCTCCTCTCCGCTACAGTCCCCTCCCTCCTCTCCGTTATAGGCCCCTCTCTCCTCTCCGTTACAGTCCCCTCTCCTCTCCGTTACAGTCCCCTCCCCTCCCTACTCTCCGTTACAGTCCGCTCCCTCCCTCCTCTCCGTTACAGCCCCCTCCCTCCCTCCTCCCCGTTGCAGCCCCCTCCCTCCTCTCCGTTACAGCCCCCTCCCTCCTCCCTCCTCTCCGTTACAGTCCCCTCTCTCCTCTCCGTTACAGTCCCCTCTCTCCTCTTCGTTACAGTCCCCTCCCTCCTCTCCGTTACAGTCCCCTCCCTCCTCTCCGTTACAGTCCCCTCTCTTCTCCGTTACAGTCCCCTCCCTACTCTCCGTTACAGTCCCCTCCCTCCTCTCCGTTACAGTCCCCTCCCTCCTCTCCGTTACAGTCCCCTCTCCTCTCCGTTACAGTCCCCTCCCCTCGCTCCTCTCCGTTACAGTCCCCTCCCTTCCTCCTCTCCGTTACAGCCCCCTCCCTCCTCTCCGTTACAGCCCCCTCCCTCCACTCTGTTACAGTCCCCTCTCCTCTCCGTTACAGTCCCCTCCCTCGCTCCTCTCCGTTACAGTCCCCTCCCTCCTCTCCGTTACAGTCCCCTCTCTCCTCTCCGTTGCAGTCCCCTCTCTCCTCTTCGTTACAGTCCCCTCCCTCCTCTCCGCTACAGTCCCCTCCCTCCTCTCCGTTACAGGCCCCTCTCTCCTCTCCGTTACAGTCCCCTCTCCTCTCCGTTACAGTCCCCTCCCCTCCCTACTCTCCGTTACAGTCCGCTCCCTCCCTCCTCTCCGTTACAGCCCCCTCCCTCCCTCCTCCCCGTTGCAGCCCCCTCCCTCCTCTCCGTTACAGCCCCTCCCTCCTCCCTCCTCTCCGTTACAGTCCCCTCTCTCCTCTCCGTTACAGTCCCCTCTCTCCTCTTCGTTACAGTCCCCTCCCTCCTCTCCGTTACAGTCCCCTCCCTCCTCTCTGTTACAGTCCCCTCTCCTCTCCGTTACAGTCCCCTCCCCTCGCTCCTCTCCGTTACAGTCCCCTCCCTCCTCTCCGTTACAGTCCCCTCTCTCCTCTCCGTTGCAGTCCCCTCTCTCCTCTTCGTTACAGTCCCCTCCCTCCTCTCCGTTACAGTCCCCTCCCTCCTCTCCGTTACAGTCCCTCTCTCCTCTCCGTTACAGTCCCCTCTCCTCTCCGTTACAGTCCCCTCCCCTCCCTCCTCTCTGTTACAGTCCCCTCCCTCCTCTCCGTTACAGCCCCCTCCCTCCCTCCTCTCCGTTACAGCCCCCTCCCTCCTCTCCGTTACAGCCCCCTCCCTCCTCTCCGTTACAGTCCCCTCTCCTCTCCGTTACAGTCCCCTCCCCTCGCTCCTCTCCGTTACAGTCCCCTCCCTCCCTCCTCTCTGTTACAGTCCCCTACCTCCCCTCTCCGTTACAGCCCCCTCCCTCCTCTCCGTTACAGCCCCCTCCCTCCTCTCTGTTACAGTCCCTCTCCTCTCCGTTACAGTCCCCTCCCCTCGCTCCTCTCCGTTACAGTCCCCTCCCTCCTCTCCGTTACAGTCCCCTCTCTCCTCTCCGTTACAGTCCCCTCTCTCCTCTTCGTTACAGTCCCCTCCCTCCTCTCCGTTACAGCCCCCTCCCTCCTCTCCGTTACAGTCCCCTCCCTCCTCTCCGTTACAGTCCCCTCTCTTCTCCGTTACAGTCCCCTCCCTACTCTCCGTTACAGTCCCCTCCCTCCTCTCCGTTACAGTCCCCTCCCTCCTCTCCGTTACAGTCCCCTCTCCTCTCCGTTACAGTCCCCTCCCCTCGCTCCTCTCCGTTACAGTCCCCTCCCTTCCTCCTCTCCGTTACAGCCCCCTCCCTCCTCTCCGTTACAGCCCCCTCCCTCCACTCTGTTACAGTCCCCTCTCCTCTCCGTTACAGTCCCCTCCCCTCGCTCCTCTCCGTTACAGTCCCCTCCCTCCTCTCCGTTACAGTCCCCTCTCTCCTCTCCGTTGCAGTCCCCTCTCTCCTCTTCGTTACAGTCCCCTCCCTCCTCTCCGCTACAGTCCCCTCCCTCCTCTCCGTTATAGGCCCCTCTCTCCTCTCCGTTACAGTCCCCTCTCCTCTCCGTTACAGTCCCCTCCCCTCCCTACTCTCCGTTACAGTCCGCTCCCTCCCTCCTCTCCGTTACAGCCCCTCCCTCCCTCCTCCCCGTTGCAGCCCCCTCCCTCCTCTCCGTTACAGCCCCCTCCCTCCTCCCTCCTCTCCGTTACAGTCCCCTCTCTCCTCTCCGTTACAGTCCCCTCTCTCCTCTTCGTTACAGTCCCCTCCCTCCTCTCCGTTACAGTCCCCTCCCTCCTCTCCGTTACAGTCCCCTCTCTTCTCCGTTACAGTCCCCTCCCTACTCTCCGTTACAGTCCCCTCCCTCCTCTCCGTTACAGTCCCCTCCCTCCTCTCCGTTACAGTCCCTCTCTCCTCTCCGTTACAGTCCCCTCCCCTCGCTCCTCTCCGTTACAGTCCCCTCCCTTCCTCCTCTCCGTTACAGCCCCCTCCCTCCTCTCCGTTACAGCCCCCTCCCTCCACTCTGTTACAGTCCCCTCTCCTCTCCGTTACAGTCCCCTCCCCTCGCTCCTCTCCGTTACAGTCCCCTCCCTCCTCTCCGTTACAGTCCCCTCTCTCCTCTCCGTTGCAGTCCCCTCTCTCCTCTTCGTTACAGTCCCCTCCCTCCTCTCCGCTACAGTCCCCTCCCTCCTCTCCGTTACAGGCCCCTCTCTCCTCTCCGTTACAGTCCCTCTCCTCTCCGTTACAGTCCCCTCCCCTCCCTACTCTCCGTTACAGTCCGCTCCCTCCCTCCTCTCCGTTACAGCCCCTCCCTCCCTCCTCCCCGTTGCAGCCCCCTCCCTCCTCTCCGTTACAGCCCCCTCCCTCCTCCCTCCTCTCCGTTACAGTCCCCTCTCTCCTCTCCGTTACAGTCCCCTCTCTCCTCTTCGTTACAGTCCCCTCCCTCCTCTCCGTTACAGTCCCCTCCCTCCTCTCTGTTACAGTCCCCTCTCCTCTCCGTTACAGTCCCCTCCCCTCGCTCCTCTCCGTTACAGTCCCCTCCCTCCTCTCCGTTACAGTCCCCTCTCTCCTCTCCGTTTGCAGTCCCCTCTCTCCTCTTCGTTACAGTCCCCTCCCTCCTCTCCGTTACAGTCCCCTCCCTCCTCTCCGTTACAGTCCCCTCTCTCCTCTCCGTTACAGTCCCCTCTCCTCTCCGTTACAGTCCCCTCCCCTCCCTCCTCTCTGTTACAGTCCCCTCCCTCCTCTCCGTTACAGCCCCTCCCTCCCTCCTCTCCGTTACAGCCCCCTCCCTCCTCTCCGTTACAGCCCCTCCCTCCTCTCCGTTACAGTCCCCTCTCCTCTCGTTACAGTCCCCTCGCTCCTCTCCGTTACAGTCCCCTCCCCTCCCTCCTCTCTGTTACAGTCCCCTACCTCCTCTCCGTTACAGCCCCTCCCTCCTCTCCGTTACAGCCCCCTCCCTCCTCTCTGTTACAGTCCCCTCTCCTCTCCGTTACAGTCCCCTCCCCTCGCTCCTCTCCGTTACAGTCCCTCCCTCCTCTCCGTTACAGTCCCCTCTCTCCTCTCCGTTACAGTCCCCTCTCTCCTCTTCGTTACAGTCCCCTCCCTCCTCTCCGTTACAGTCCCCCTCCTCTCCGTTACAGTCCCTCTCTCCTCTCCGTTACAGTCCCCTCTCCTCTCCGTTACAGTCCCCTCCCCTCCCTCCTCTCTGTTACAGTCCCCTCCCCTCCTCTCCGTTACAGCCCCCTCCCTCCCTCCTCTCCGTTACAGCCCCTCCCCTCCTCTCCGTTACAGCCCCTCCCTCCTCTCCGTTACAGCCCCCTCCCTCCTCTCCGTTAGTCCCCTCACTCCTCCGTTACAGCCCCTCCCTCCTCTCCGTTACAGCCCCCTCCCTCCTCTCCGTTACAGTCCCCTCCCTCCTCTCCGTTACAGTCCCCTCCCTCCTCTCCGTTACAGCCCCCTCCCTCCTCTCCAAACAGTCCCCTCCCTCCTCTCCAAACAGTCCCCTCCTTCCTCTCCGTTACAGTCCCCTCCTTCCTCTCCGTTACAGTCCCCTCCCTCCTCTCCGTTACAGTCCCCTCCCTCCTCTCCGTGACAGTCCCTCCTCCCTCCTCTCCGTTACAGTCCCCTCCCTCCTCTCCGTTACAGTCCCCTCCCTCCCTCCGTTACAGTCCCCTCTCTCCTCTCCGTTACAGTCCCCTCCCTCCTCTCCGTTACAGTCCCCTCCCTCCTCTCCGTTACAGTCCCCTCTCATCTCCGTTACAGTCCCCTCTCTCCTCTCGGTTACAGTCCCCTCTCCTCTCCGTTACAGTCCCTCCCCTCCCTCCTCTCTGTTACAGTCCCCTCCCTATTCTCCGTTACAGTCCCCTCTCTCCTCTCCGTTACAGTCCCTCCCTCCTCTCCGTTGCAGCCCCTCCCTCATCTCCGTTGCAGCCCCCTCCCTCCTCTCCGTTACAGCCCCTCCCTCCTCCCTCCTCTCCGTTACAGTCCCTCTCTCCTCTCCGTTACAGTCCCTCTCTCCTCTTCGTTACAGTCCCCTCCCTCCTCTCCGTTACACTCCCCTCCCTCCTCTCTGTTACAGTCCCCTCTCCTCTCTGTTACAGTCCCCTCCCTCGCTCCTCTCCGTTACAGTCCCCTCCCTCCTCTCCGTTACAGTCCCCTCTCTCCTCTCCGTTGCAGTCCCCTCTCTCCTCTCCGTTACAGTCCCCTCCCTCCTCTCCGTTACAGTCCCCTCTCTCCTCTCCGTTACAGTCCCCTCTCCTCTCCGTTACAGCCCCCTCCCTCCTCCTCTCCGTTACAGCCCCCTCCCTCCTCTCCGTTACAGCCCCCTCCCTCCTCTCCGTTACAGTCCCCTCTCCTCTCCGTTACAGTCCCCCCCTCGCTCCTCTCCGTTACAGTCCCCTCCCTCCTCTCCGTTACAGCCCCTCCCTCCCTCCTCTCCGTTACAGCCCCCTCCCTCCTCTCCGTTACAGCCCCCTCCCTCCTCTCTGTTACAGTCCCCTCTCCTCTCCGTTACAGTCCCCTCCCTCCTCTCCGTTACAGTCCCCTCCCTCCTCTCCGTTACAGTCCCCTCTGTCCTCTCCGTTACAGTCCCCTCTCTCCTCTTCGTTACAATCCCCTCCCTCCTCTCCGTTACAGTCCCCTCCTCCTCCTCTCCGTTACAGTCCCCTCTCTCCTCTCGTTACAGTCCCCTCTCCTCTCCGTTACAGTCCCCTCCCCTCCCTCCTCTCTGTTACAGTCCCCTCCCTCCTCTCCGTTACAGGCCCCTCCCTCCCTCCTCTCCGTTACAGCCCCCTCCCTCCACTCCGTTACAGCCCCCTCCCTCCTCTCCATTACAGCCCCCTCCCTCCTCTCCGTTACAGTCCCCACCCTCCTCTCTGTTACAGCCCCCTCCCTCCTCTCCGTTACAGTCCCCACCCTCCTCTCCGTTACAGTCCCTCCCTCCTCTCCGTTACAGTCCCCACCCTCCTCTCTGTTACAGCCCCTCCCTCCTCTCCGTTACAGTCCCCACCCTCCTCTCCGTTACAGCCCCCTCCCTCCTCTCCGTTACAGCCCCCTCCCTCCTCCCTCCTCTCCGTTACAGTCCCCTCTCTCCTCTCCGTTACAGTCCCCTCTCTCCTCTTCGTTACAGTCCCCTCCCTCCTCTCCGTTACACTCCCCTCCCTCCTCTCTGTTACAGTCCCCTCTCCTCTCTGTTACAGTCCCCTCCCCCTCCTCTCCGTTACAGTCCCCTCCCTCCTCTCCGTTACAGTCCCCTCTCTCCTCTCCGTTGCAGTCCCCTCTCTCCTCTTCGTTACAGTCCCCTCCCTCCTCTCCGTTACAGTCCCCTCTCTCCTCTCCGTTACAGTCCCCTCTCCTCTCCGTTACAGCCCCCTCCCTCCCTCCTCTCCGTTACAGCCCCCTCCCTCCTCTCCGTTACAGCCCCCTCCCTCCTCTCCGTTACAGTCCCCTCTCCTCTCCGTTACAGTCCCCTCCCCTCGCTCCTCTCCGTTACAGTCCCCTCCCTCCTCTCCGTTACAGCCCCTCCCTCCCTCCTCTCCGTTACAGCCCCCTCCCTCCTCTCCGTTACAGCCCCCTCCCTCCTCTCTGTTACAGTCCCCTCTCCTCTCCGTTACAGTCCCCTCCCCTCGCTCCTCTCCGTTACAGTCCCCTCCCTCCTCTCCGTTACAGTCCCCTCTGTCCTCTCCGTTACAGTCCCCTCTCTCCTCTTCGTTACAATCCCTCCCTCCTCTCCGTTACAGTCCCCTCCCTCCTCTCCGTTACAGTCCCCTCTCTCCTCTCCGTTACAGTCCCCTCTCCTCTCCGTTACAGTCCCCTCCCCTCCCTCCTCTCTGTTACAGTCCCCTCCCTCCTCTCCGTTACAGGCCCCTCCCTCCCTCCTCTCCGTTACAGCCCCCTCCCTCCACTCCGTTACAGCCCCCTCCCTCCTCTCCGTTACAGCCCCCTCCCTCCTCTCCGTTACAGTCCCCACCCTCCTCTCTGTTACAGCCCCCTCCCTCCTCTCCGTTACAGTCCCCACCCTCCTCTCCGTTACAGTCCCCTCCCTCCTCTCCGTTACAGTCCCCTCCCTCCTCTCCGTGACAGTCCCCTCCCTCCTCTCTGTTACAGTCCCCTCCCTCCTCTCCGTTACAGTCCCCTCTCTCCTCTCCGTTACAGTCCCCTCCCTCCTCTCCGTTACAGTCCCCTCCCTCCTCTCCGTTACAGTCCCCTCTCATCTCCGTTACAGTCCCCCTCTCCTCTCGGTTACAGTCCCCTCTCCTCTCCGTTACAGTCCCCTCTCCTCTCCGTTACAGTCCCCTCCCCTCCCTCCTCTCCATTACAGTCCCCTCCCCATTCTCTGTTACAGTCCCCTCTCTATTCTCCGTTACAGTCCCTCTCTCCTCTCCGTTACAGTCCCCTCTCTCCTCTCCGTTACAGTCCCCTCTCTCCTCTCCGTTACAGTCCCCTCTCATCTCCGTTACAGTCCCCTCTCTCCTCTCCGTTACAGTCCCCTCTCCTCTCCGTTACAGTCCCCTCTCCTCTCCGTTACAGTCCCCTCTCCGTTACAGTCCCCTCTCCTCTCTGTTACAGTCCCCTCCCTCCCTCCTCTCTGTTACAGTCCCCTCCCTACTCTCCGTTACAGTCCCCTCTCTCCTCTCCGTTACAGTCCCCTCTCATCTCCGTTACAGTCCCCTCTCATCTCCGTTACAGTCCCCTCCCTCCTCTCCGTTACAGTCCCCTCCCTCCTCTCCGTTACAGTCCCCACCCTCCTCTCCGTTACAGCCCCCTCCCTCCCTCCTCTCCGTTACAGTCCCCTCCCTCCTCTCCGTTACAGTCCCCTCTCTTCTCCGTTACAGTCCCCTCTCTTCTCCGTTACAGTCCCCTCCCTCTCTCCGTTACAGTCCCCTCCCTACTCTCCGTTACAGTCCCCTCTCTCCTCTCCGTTACAGTCCCCTCTCATCTCCGTTACAGTCCCCTCTCATCTCCGTTACAGTCCCCTCCCTCCTCTCCGTTACAGTCCCCTCCCTCCTCTCCGTTACAGTCCCCACCCTCCTCTCCGTTACAGCCCCCTCCCTCCCTCCTCTCCGTTACAGTCCCCTCCCTCCTCTCCGTTACAGTCCCCTCTCTTCTCCGTTACAGTCCCCTCTCTTCTCCGTTACAGTCCCCTCCCTACTCTCCGTTACAGTCCCCTCTCTCCTCTCCGTTACAGTCCCCTCTCATCTCCGTTACAGTCCCCTCCCTCCTCTCCGTTACAGTCCCCTCCCTCCTCTCCGTTACAGTCCCCTCCCTCCTCTCCGTTACAGTCCCCTCCCTCCTCTCCGTGACAGTCCCCTCCCTCCTCTCCGTTACAGTCCCCTCCCTCTCCGTTACAGTCCCTCTCTCCTCTCCGTTACAGTCCCCTCCCTCCTCTCCGTTACAGTCCCCTCTCATCTCCGTTACAGTCCCCTCTCTCCTCTCGGTTACAGTCCCCTCTCCTCTCCGTTACAGTCCCCTCTCCTCTCCGTTACAGTCCCCTCCCCTCCCTCCTCTCCATTACAGTCCCCTCCCCATTCTCTGTTACAGTCCCCTCCCTATTTTCCGTTACAGTCCCTCTCTCCTCTCCGTTACAGTCCCTCTCTCCTCTCCATTACAGTCCCCTCTCTCCTCTCCGTTACAGTCCCCTCTCATCTCCGTTACAGTCCCCTCTCCTCTCCGTTACAGTCCCCTCTCCTCTCCGTTACAGTCCCCTCTCCTCTCCGTTACAGTCCCCTCTCCTCTCTGTTACAGTCCCCCCCTCCCTCCTCTCTGTTACAGTCCCCTCCCTACTCTCCGTTACAGTCCCCTCTCTCCTCTCCGTTACAGTCCCCTCTCATCTCCGTTACAGTCCCTCCCTCTTCTCCGTTACAGTCCCCTCCCTCCTCTCCGTTACAGTCCCCACCCTCCTCTCCGTTACAGTCCCCTCCCTCCTCTCCGTTACAGTCCCCTCTCTTCTCCGTTACAGTCCCCTCTCTTCTCCGTTACAGTCCCCTCTCTCCTCTCCGTTACAGTCCCCTCTCCTCTCCATTACAGTCCCCTCTCCTCTCCATTACAGTCCCCTCCCCTCCCACCTCTCTGTTACAGTCCCCTCCCTCCTCTCCGTTACAGTCCCCTCCCTCCTCTCCGTTACAGTCCCCTCTCTCCTCTTCGTTACAGTCCCCTCCCTCCTCTCCGTTACACTCCCCTCCCTCCTCTCTGTTACAGTCCCCTCTCCTCTCTGTTACAGTCCCCTCCCCTCGCTCCTCTCCGTTACAGTCCCCTCCCTCCTCTCCGTTACAGTCCCCTCTCTCCTCTCCGTTGCAGTCCCCTCTCTCCTCTTCGTTACAGTCCCCTCCCTCCTCTCCGTTACAGTCCCCTCTCTCCTCTCCGTTACAGTCCCCTCTCCTCTCCGTTACAGCCCCCCCTCCCTCCTCTCCGTTACAGCCCCCTCCCTCCTCTCCGTTACAGCCCCTCCCTCCTCTCCGTTACAGCCCCCTCTCCTCTCCGTTACAGTCCCCTCCCCTCGCTCCTCTCCGTTACAGTCCCCTCCCTCCTCTCCGTTACAGCCCCCTCCCTCCCTCCTCTCCGTTACAGCCCCCTCCCTCCTCTCCGTTACAGCCCCCCTCCCTCCTCTCTGTTACAGTCCCCTCTCCTCTCCGTTACAGTCCCCTCCCCTCGCTCCTCTCCGTTACAGTCCCCTCCCTCCTCTCCGTTACAGTCCCCTCTGTCCTCTCCGTTACAGTCCCCTCTCTCCTCTTCGTTACAATCCCCTCCCTCCTCTCCGTTACAGTCCCCTCCCTCCTCTCCGTTACAGTCCCCTCTCTCCTCTCCGTTACAGTCCCTCTCCTCTCCGTTACAGTCCCCTCCCCTCCCTCCTCTCTGTTACAGTCCCCTCCCTCCTCTCCGTTACAGGCCCCTCCCTCCCTCCTCTCCGTTACAGCCCCCTCCCTCCACTCCGTTACAGCCCCCTCCCTCCTCTCCGTTACAGCCCCCTCCCTCCTCTCCGTTACAGTCCCCACCCTCCTCTCTGTTACAGCCCCCTCCCTCCTCTCCGTTACAGTCCCCACCCTCCTCTCCGTTACAGTCCCCTCCCTCCTCTCCGTTACAGTCCCCTCCCTCCTCTCCGTGACAGTCCCCTCCCTCCTCTCTGTTACAGTCCCCTCCCTCCTCTCCGTTACAGTCCCCTCTCTCCTCTCCGTTACAGTCCCCTCCCTCCTCTCCGTTACAGTCCCCTCCCTCCTCTCCGTTACAGTCCCCTCTCATCTCCGTTACAGTCCCCTCTCTCCTCTCGGTTACAGTCCCCTCTCCTCTCCGTTACAGTCCCCTCTCCTCTCCGTTACAGTCCCCTCCCTCCCTCCTCTCCATTACAGTCCCCTCCCCATTCTCTGTTACAGTCCCCTCTCTATTCTCCGTTACAGTCCCCTCTCTCCTCTCCGTTACAGTCCCCTCTCTCCTCTCCGTTACAGTCCCCTCTCTCCTCTCCGTTACAGTCCCCTCTCATCTCCGTTACAGTCCCTCTCTCTCCTCTCCGTTACAGTCCCCTCTCCTCTCCGTTACAGTCCCCTCTCCTCTCCGTTACAGTCCCCTCTCCGTTACAGTCCCCTCTCCTCTCTGTTACAGTCCCCTCCCCTCCCTCCTCTCTGTTACAGTCCCCTCCCTACTCTCCGTTACAGTCCCCTCTCTCCTCTCCGTTACAGTCCCCTCTCATCTCCGTTACAGTCCCCTCTCATCTCCGTTACAGTCCCCTCCCTCCTCTCCGTTACAGTCCCCTCCCTCCTCTCCGTTACAGTCCCCACCCTCCTCTCCGTTACAGCCCCCTCCCTCCCTCCTCTCCGTTACAGTCCCCTCCCTCCTCTCCGTTACAGTCCCCTCTCTTCTCCGTTACAGTCCCCTCTCTTCTCCGTTACAGTCCCCTCCCTACTCTCCGTTACAGTCCCCTCTCTCCTCTCCGTTACAGTCCCCTCTCATCTCCGTTACAGTCCCCTCCCTCCTCTCCGTTACAGTCCCCTCCCTCCTCTCTCCGTTACAGTCCCCTCCCTCCTCTCCGTTACAGTCCCCTCCCTCCTCTCCGTGACAGTCCCCTCCCTCCTCTCCGTTACAGTCCCCTCCCTCTCCGTTACAGTCCCCTCTCTCCTCTCCGTTACAGTCCCCTCCCTCCTCTCCGTTACAGTCCCCTCTCATCTCCGTTACAGTCCCCTCTCTCCTCTCGGTTACAGTCCCCTCTCCTCTCCGTTACAGTCCCCTCTCCTCTCCGTTACAGTCCCCTCCCCTCCCTCCTCTCCATTACAGTCCCCTCCCCATTCTCTGTTACAGTCCCCTCCCTATTTTCCGTTACAGTCCCCTCTCTCCTCTCCGTTACAGTCCCCTCTCTCCTCTCCATTACAGTCCCCTCTCTCCTCTCCGTTACAGTCCCCTCTCATCTCCGTTACAGTCCCCTCTCCTCTCCGTTACAGTCCCCTCTCCTCTCCGTTACAGTCCCCTCTCCTCTCCGTTACAGTCCCCTCTCCTCTCTGTTACAGTCCCCTCCCCTCCCTCCTCTCTGTTACAGTCCCCTCCCTACTCTCCGTTACAGTCCCCTCTCTCCTCTCCGTTACAGTCCCCTCTCATCTCCGTTACAGTCCCCTCCCTCTTCTCCGTTACAGTCCCCTCCCTCCTCTCCGTTACAGTCCCCACCCTCCTCTCCGTTACAGCCCCCTCCCTCCTCTCCGTTACAGTCCCCTCCCTCCTCTCCGTTACAGTCCCTCTCTTCTCCGTTACAGTCCCCTCTCTTCTCCGTTACAGTCCCCTCTCTCCTCTCCGTTACAGTCCCCTCTCCTCTCCATTACAGTCCCCTCTCCTCTCCATTACAGTCCCCTCCCCTCCCACCTCTCTGTTACAGTCCCCTCCCTCCTCTCCGTTACAGCCCCCTCCCTCCTCTCCGTTACAGTCCCCTCCCTCCTCTCCGTTACAGTCCCCTCCCTCCTCTCCGTTACAGTCCCCTCCCTCCTCTCCGTTACAGTCCCCTCCCTCCTCTCCGTTACAGTCCCCACCCTCCGCTCCGTTACAGCCCCCTCCCTCCTCTCCGTTACAGTCCCCTCCCTCCTCTCCGTTACAGTCCCCTCCCTCCTCTCCGTGACAGTCCCCTCCCTCCTCTCCGTTACAGTCCCCTCCCTCCTCTCCGTTACAGTCCCCTCCCTCCTCTCCGTTACAGTCCCCTCTCTCCTCTCCGTTACACTCCCCTCCTCCTCTCTGTTACAGTCCCCTCTCCTCTCTGTTACAGTCCCCTCCCCTCGCTCCTCTCCGTTACAGTCCCCTCCCTCCTCTCCGTTACAGTCCCCTCTCTCCTCTCCGTTGCAGTCCCCTCTCTCCTCTTCGTTACAGTCCCCTCCCTCCTCTCCGTTACAGTCCCCTCTCTCCTCTCCGTTACAGTCCCCTCTCCTCTCCGTTACAGCCCCTCCCTCCCTCCTCTCCGTTACAGCCCCCTCCCTCCTCTCCGTTACAGCCCCCTCCCTCCTCTCCGTTACAGTCCCCTCTCCTCTCCGTTACAGTCCCCTCCCCTCGCTCCTCTCCGTTACAGTCCCCTCCCTCCTCTCCGTTACAGCCCCCTCCCTCCCTCCTCTCCGTTACAGCCCCCTCCCTCCTCTCCGTTACAGCCCCCTCCCTCCTCTCTGTTACAGTCCCCTCTCCTCTCCGTTACAGTCCCCTCCCTCGCTCCTCTCCGTTACAGTCCCCTCCCTCCTCTCCGTTACAGTCCCCTCTGTCCTCTCCGTTACAGTCCCCTCTCTCCTCTTCGTTACAATCCCTCCCTCCTCTCCGTTACAGTCCCCTCCCTCCTCTCCGTTACAGTCCCCTCTCCCTCTCCGTTACAGTCCCCTCTCTCTCCGTTACAGTCCCCTCCCTCCCTCCTCTCTGTTACAGTCCCCTCCCTCCTCTCCGTTACAGGCCCCTCCCTCCCTCCTCTCCGTTACAGCCCCCTCCCTCCCTCCGTTACAGCCCCCTCCCTCCTCTCCGTTACAGCCCCTCCCTCCTCTCCGTTACAGTCCCCACCCTCCTCTCTGTTACAGCCCCTCCCTCCTCTCCGTTACAGTCCCCACCCTCCTCTCCGTTACAGTCCCCTCCCTCCTCTCCGTTACAGTCCCCTCCCTCCTCTCCGTGACAGTCCCCTCCCTCCTCTCTGTTACAGTCCCCTCCCTCCTCTCCGTTACAGTCCCCTCTCTCCTCTCCGTTACAGTCCCCTCCCTCCTCTCCGTTACAGTCCCCTCCCTCCTCTCCGTTACAGTCCCCTCTCATCTCCGTTACAGTCCCCTCTCTCCTCTCGGTTACAGTCCCCTCTCCTCTCCGTTACAGTCCCCTCTCCTCTCCGTTACAGTCCCCTCCCCTCCCTCCTCTCCGTTACAGTCCCCTCCCCATTCTCTGTTACAGTCCCCTCTCTATTCTCCGTTACAGTCCCCTCTCTCCTCTCCGTTACAGTCCCTCTCTCCTCTCCGTTACAGTCCCCTCTCTCCTCTCCGTTACAGTCCCCTCTCATCTCCGTTACAGTCCCCTCTCTCCTCTCCGTTACAGTCCCCTCTCCTCTCTGTTACAGTCCCCTCTCCTCTCCGTTACAGTCCCCTCTCCGTTACAGTCCCCTCTCCTCTCTGTTACAGTCCCCTCCCCTCCCTCCTCTCTGTTACAGTCCCCTCCCTACTCTCCGTTACAGTCCCCTCCTCTCCTCTCCGTTACAGTCCCCTCTCATCTCCGTTACAGTCCCCTCTCATCTCCGTTACAGTCCCCTCCCTCCTCTCCGTTACAGTCCCCTCCCTCCTCTCCGTTACAGTCCCCACCCTCCTCTCCGTTACAGCCCCCTCCCTCCCTCCTCTCCGTTACAGTCCCCTCCCTCCTCTCCGTTACAGTCCCCTCTCTTCTCCGTTACAGTCCCCTCTCTTCTCCGTTACAGTCCCCTCCCTACTCTCCGTTACAGTCCCCTCTCCTCTCCGTTACAGTCCCCTCTCATCTCCGTTACAGTCCCCTCCCTCCTCTCCGTTACAGTCCCCTCCCTCCTCTCCCTCCCCTCCCTCCTCTCCGTTACAGTCCCCTCCCTCCTCTCCGTGACAGTCCCCTCCCTCCTCTCCGTTACAGTCCCCTCCCTCTCCGTTACAGTCCCCCTCTCTCCTCTCCGTTACAGTCCCCTCCCTCCTCTCCGTTACAGTCCCGTCTCATCTCCCAGTCCCCTCTCTCTCTCGGTTACAGTCCCCTCTCCTCTCCGTTACAGTCCCCTCTCCTCTCCGTTACAGTCCCCTCCCTCCCTCCTCTCCATTACAGTCCCCTCCCCATTCTCTGTTACAGTCCCCTCCCTATTTTCCGTTACAGTCCCCTCTCTCCTCTCCGTTACAGTCCCCTCTCTCCTCTCCATTACAGTCCCCTCTCTCCTCTCCGTTACAGTCCCCTCTCATCTCCGTTACAGTCCCCTCTCCTCTCCGTTACAGTCCCCTCTCCTCTCCGTTACAGTCCCCTCTCCTCTCCGTTACAGTCCCCTCTCCTCTCTGTTACAGTCCCCTCCCCTCCCTCTCTGTTACAGTCCCCTCCCTACTCTCCGTTACAGTCCCCTCTCTCCTCTCCGTTACAGTCCCCTCTCATCTCCGTTACAGTCCCCTCCCTCTTCTCCGTTACAGTCCCCTCCCTCCTCTCCGTTACAGTCCCCACCCTCCTCTCCGTTACAGCCCCCTCCCTCCTCTCCGTTACAGTCCCCTCCCTCCTCTCCGTTACAGTCCCCTCTCTTCTCCGTTACAGTCCCCTCTCTTCTCCGTTACAGTCCCCTCTCTCCTCTCCGTTACAGTCCCTCTCCTCTCCATTACAGTCCCCTCTCCTCTCCATTACAGTCCCCCCCTCCCACCTCTCTGTTACAGTCCCCTCCCTCCTCTCCGTTACAGCCCCCTCCCTCCTCTCCGTTACAGTCCCCTCCCTCCTCTCCGTTACAGTCCCCTCCCTCCTCTCCGTTACAGTCCCCTCCCTCCTCTCCGTTACAGTCCCCTCCCTCCTCTCCGTTACAGTCCCCACCCTCCGCTCCGTTACAGCCCCTCCCTCCTCTCCGTTACAGTCCGCTCCCTCCTCTCCGTTACAGCCCCCTCCCTCCTCTCCGTTACAGCCCCTCCCTCCTCTCCGTTACAGCCCCCTCCCTCCTCTCCGTTACAGCTCCCTCCCTCCTCTCCGTTACAGCCCCCTCCCTCCTCTCCGTTACAGTCCCCTCCCTCCTCTCCGTTACAGTCCCCTCTCATCTCCGTTACAGTCCCCTCTCTCCTCTCGGTTACAGTCCCCTCTCCTCTCCGTTACAGTCCCCTCTCCTCTCCGTTACAGTCCCCTCCCCTCCCTCCTCTCCGTTACAGTCCCCTCCCCATTCTCTGTTACAGTCCCCTCTCTATTCTCCGTTACAGTCCCCTCTCTCCTCTCCGTTACAGTCCCCTCTCTCCTCTCCGTTACAGTCCCCTCTCTCCTCTCCGTTACAGTCCCCTCTCATCTCCGTTACAGTCCCCTCTCTCCTCTCCGTTACAGTCCCCTCTCCTCTCTGTTACAGTCCCCTCTCCTCTCCGTTACAGTCCCCTCTCCGTTACAGTCCCCTCTCCTCTCTGTTACAGTCCCCTCCCCTCCCTCCTCTCTGTTACAGTCCCCTCCCTACTCT
The DNA here is from genome assembly GCF_021184085.1 of Oncorhynchus gorbuscha. Lineage (NCBI taxonomy): Eukaryota > Metazoa > Chordata > Actinopteri > Salmoniformes > Salmonidae > Oncorhynchus > Oncorhynchus gorbuscha. The sequence goes on from NC_060187.1 coordinate 84,792,094, forward strand.
CCGTTACAGTCCCCTCTCTCCTCTCCGTTACAGTCCCCTCTCATCTCCGTTACAGTCCCCTCTCATCTCCGTTACAGTCCCCTCCCTCCTCTCCGTTACAGTCCCCTCCCTCCTCTCCGTTACAGTCCCCACCCTCCTCTCCGTTACAGCCCCCTCCCTCCCTCCTCTCCGTTACAGTCCCCTCCCTCCTCTCCGTTACAGTCCCCTCTCTTCTCCGTTACAGTCCCCTCTCTTCTCCGTTACAGTCCCCTCCCTACTCTCCGTTACAGTCCCTCTCTCCTCTCCGTTACAGTCCCCTCTCATCTCCGTTACAGTCCCCTCCCTCCTCTCCGTTACAGTCCCCTCCCTCCTCTCCGTTACAGTCCCCTCCCTCCTCTCCGTTACAGTCCCCTCCCTCCTCTCCGTGACAGTCCCCTCCCTCCTCTCCGTTACAGTCCCCTCCCTCTCCGTTACAGTCCCTCTCTCCTCTCCGTTACAGTCCCCTCCCTCCTCTCCGTTACAGTCCCCTCTCATCTCCGTTACAGTCCCCTCTCTCCTCTCGGTTACAGTCCCCTCTCTCCTCTCCGTTACAGTCCCCTCTCCTCTCCGTTACAGTCCCCTCCCCTCCCTCCTCTCCATTACAGTCCCCTCCCCATTCTCTGTTACAGTCCCCTCCCTATTTTCCGTTACAGTCCCCTCTCTCCTCTCCGTTACAGTCCCCTCTCTCCTCTCCATTACAGTCCCCTCTCCCTCTCCGTTACAGTCCCCTCTCATCTCCGTTACAGTCCCCTCTCCTCTCCGTTACAGTCCCCTCTCCTCTCCGTTACAGTCCCCTCTCCTCTCCGTTACAGTCCCCTCTCCTCTCTGTTACAGTCCCCTCCCCTCCCTCCTCTCTGTTACAGTCCCCTCCCTACTCTCCGTTACAGTCCCCTCTCTCCTCTCCGTTACAGTCCCTCTCTCCTCTCCGTTACAGTCCCCTCTCATCTCCGTTACAGTCCCCTCCCTCTTCTCCGTTACAGTCCCCTCCCTCCTCTCCGTTACAGTCCCCACCCTCCTCTCCGTTACAGCCCCCTCCCTCCTCTCCGTTACAGTCCGCTCCCTCCTCTCCGTTACAGTCCCCTCCCTCCTCTCCGTTACAGCTCCCTCCCTCCTCTCCGTTACAGTCCCCTCCCTCCTCTCCGTTACAGCTCCCTCCCTCCTCTCCGTTACAGCCCCCTCCCTCCTCTCCGTTACAGCCCCCTCCCTCCTCTCCGTTACAGCTCCCTCCCTCCTCTCCGTTACAGCCCCCTCCCTCCTCTCCGTTACAGTCCCCTCCCTCCTCTCCGTTACAGTCCCCTCCCTCCTCTCCGTTACAGTCCCCTCCCTCCTCTCCGTTACAGTCCCCACCCTCCGCTCCGTTACAGCCCCCTCCCTCCTCTCTCCGTTACAGTCCGCTCCCTCCTCTCCGTTACAGCCCCCTCCCTCCTCTCCGTTACAGCTCCCTCCCTCCTCTCCGTTACAGCCCCCTCCCTCCTCTCCGTTACAGCTCCCTCCCTCCTCTCCGTTACAGCCCCCTCCCTCCTCTCCGTTACAGCTCCCTCCCTCCTCTCCGTTACAGCCCCCTCCCTCCTCTCCGTTACAGTCCCCTCCCTCCTCTCCGTTACAGTCCCCTCCCTCCTCTCCGTTACAGTCCCCTCCCTCCTCTCCGTTACAGTCCCCTCCCTCCTCTCCGTTACAGTCCCCACCCTCCGCTCCGTTACAGCCCCTCCCTCCTCTCCGTTACAGTCCGCTCCCTCCTCTCCGTTACAGCCCCCTCCCTCCTCTCCGTTACAGCTCCCTCCCTCCTCTCCGTTACAGCCCCCTCCCTCCTCTCCGTTACAGCCCCTCCCTCCTCTCCGTTACAGCCCCCTCCCTCCTCTCCGTTACAGCTCCCTCCCTCCTCTCCGTTACAGCCCCCTCCCTCCTCTCCGTTACAGCCCCCTCCCTCCTCTCCGTTACAGTCCCCTCCCTCCTCTCCGTTACAGTCCCCTCCCTCCTCTCCGTTACAGTCCCCTCCCTCCTCTCCGTTACAGTCCCCACCCTCCGCTCCGTTACAGCCCCCTCCCTCCTCTCCGTTACAGTCCGCTCCCTCCTCTCCGTTACAGCCCCCTCCCTCCTCTCCGTTACAGCTCCCTCCCTCCTCTCCGTTACAGCCCCCTCCCTCCTCTCCGTTACAGCTCCCTCCCTCCTCTCCGTTACAGCCCCCTCCCTCCTCTCCGTTACAGCTCCCTCCCTCCTCTCCGTTACAGCCCCCTCCCTCCTCTCCGTTACAGTCCGCTCCCTCCTCTCCGTTACAGTCCCCTCCCTCCTCTCCGTTACAGTCCCCTCCCTCTTCTCCGTTACAGTCCCCTCCCTCCTCTCCGTTACAGTCCCCACCCTCCGCTCCGTTACAGCCCCCTCCCTCCTCTCCGTTACAGTCCGCTCCCTCCTCTCCGTTACAGCCCCCTCCCTCCTCTCCGTTACAGCTCCCTCCCTCCTCTCCGTTACAGCCCCCTCCCTCCTCTCCGTTACAGCTCCCTCCCTCCTCTCCGTTACAGCCCCCTCCCTCCTCTCCGTTACAGCTCCCTCCCTCCTCTCCGTTACAGCCCCCTCCCTCCTCTCCGTTACAGTCCGCTCCCTCCTCTCCGTTACAGTCCCCTCCCTCCTCTCCGTTACAGTCCCCTCCCTCTTCTCCGTTACAGTCCCCTCCCTCTTCTCCGTTACAGTCCCCTCCCTCCTCTCCGTTACAGTCCCCACCCTCCGCTCCGTTACAGCCCCCTCCCTCCTCTCCGTTACAGTCCGCTCCCTCCTCTCCGTTACAGCCCCCTCCCTCCTCTCCGTTACAGCTCCCTCCCTCCTCTCCGTTACAGTCCCCTCTCTCCTCTCCGTTACAGTCCGCTCTCTCCTCTCCGTTACAGTCCCCTCCCTCCTCTCCGTTACAGTCCCCTCCCTCTTCTCCGTTACAGTCCCCTCCCTCCTCTCCGTTACAGTCCCCACCCTCCGCTCCGTTACAGCCCCCTCCCTCCTCTCCGTTACAGCCCCCTCCCTCCTCTCCGTTACAGTCCGCTCCCTCCTCTCCGTTACAGCCCCCTCCTTCCTCTCCGTTACAGTCCGCTCCCTCTTCTCCGTTACAGTCCCCTCCCTCTTCTCCGTTACAGTCCCCTCCCTCTTCTCCATTACAGTCCCCTCCCTCCTCTCCGTTACAGTCCAATCCCTCCATCATTCTCCTCTCCCTTAAGGTGTCTGAATGCTTCCCAGCCGTGCATATATTATGACGGCATGTTGTAACGCTTTTGTTAGTTTTGGTCTTCGGTGTGGGCTTTTTCCTGGACAAAAACATTTTCTCCAGGCATGCCGGAGTCGGTAGCTGAAGTCTACGCCCCTTCATCTGTGATTGGTCAACAGTAGGGATTCTTCAATTAAATGTTTGATGTCATTCAAGGAGTCCGCACCAAACATCTTGGATGTAAAATTGTTCGACTAAGATCTGCATGGTACTTCAAACAAAGGTCTTTTAAGGGATTATGCGTGCACACTCATTCTGAACCGAAGCATGCTGACACCTTTACTCCTCTCCTCAGTCCTCACATCTCTCCCCCACTCTCATGTTCACTTCGGTTCCCATTTCTTCACCCTCCTTCCCTTTAAATCCCAGATGTATGTATGGTTGTTGGTGGATGTGGAGCTTCTAGGCTCCAGCCATTGTAACAGGGGGAGATGAGTGCTTCAGTCAGACACTAGCAGGCTGCGTCTGAACATCTCAACTTGCCTGTCTCTGTCCCCCTCCCTCCCTCTCTCTCTCTCTTTCTCTCTCAAATCCCCAGGCAGGTACAAACACCGACACACAGCAGTGTTTACCCTGTGGTTGAGAGGCTGAGTATTGGTCCCTGAACGACACCAGTCACCCCAGAGAGACCACAGCACTAAAACATCTTTATGCTCTCTCCTTCAAAACAATCTCCTCTCGGTCTCGTCTCTCGCTCCCCCTCCCTAAATCTCTCTCTCTACACCTCTTTCTGCCCTCCTCTCTCACCATGTTTAAGCCCTCCCTTCCTCCCACTCACCCTCCTATTGCTCTTTCGTTCCCAGGGGATAGAGTGATAATCGGAGTCGTCTGTTTTCCTCCTGGCCTACCATACGCCCTGTTGCCTGTGTTCTCTCCCACGGCACTCTCCTCTCTACTCCCCATGGACACACAGCCCCCTTCTCTCCTATCCTCTCTCGTCTCCCACCTCTCCCCTATGGCCCATTTTCTACCATCCCCCCTCCCCCAGCAGTACACCTGCCTGCAGCCCAACTCCAGTAACCTGTGGTGTGCTGTGACCTGCTCTCTAAGGAGCCCCAGCAGACAGACGCTAGGCTAGCTGTCGCTCACTACACTGTCTGTCAGTGACCTCACTGCCCTGTGTGCTAACAGCATGGTTAGCGTAGCCGCAGCAGGCTATCTGTGTTACGTAGCCCTGTCCCTGTCATTCATCCGGTCTCATTAGACACCAGGAAGGCATTGTCTGCTGACCTTGTCAGCTCTCAATCACACACACACACACACACACACACACACACACACACACACACACACACACACACACACACACACACACACACACACACACACACACACACACACACACACACACACACACACACACACACACACACACACACACACACCAAACAGTGCATTCGGGAAGTATTCAGACCCCTTCTCCTTATCAACATGTTAATCCATTTTAGAATTAGGCTCTAACGTAACAAAATGTGGAAACAGTCAAGGGGAATACACTGTACATAGAATACTCACATGGACCAGCAGAGAGAACTCTGTCACCAAACCGCTAAGCTCCTTCAGGTCCTGACAAAACAAACTCATATTAACACAGCAACAATAATACAAACAAAAACCTACTATATGAAATATTAAAGACATGAATAAATATTATAATCTCTTAATCTATTATTAAGACAATTTGTGAATACAGTACAAGGGGCCCAAATATTCCCACCTCCTCCAGGGTGTCCCAGGACTCAGCAGCACTCTCGTTGAGGGGGATCACTGGGAGGAGGTACTGCGTTTGATTGACAGGAGGGGGCTCCCTGCCCACATCATCACCATGGGAACCACCTAATGGACAAGGTCAGTGAGAACCAAATCAAATCAAATTTTATTTGTCACATACCCATGGTTAGCAGATGTTAATGCGAGTGTAGCGAAATGCTTGTGCTTCTAGTTCCGACAATGCAGTAATAACCAACAAGTAATCTAACTAACAATTCCAAAACTACTGTCTTATACACAGTGTAAGGGGATAAAGAATATGTACATAAGGATATATGAATGAGTGATGGTACAGAGCAGCATAGGCAAGATACAGTAGATGGTGTCGAGTACAGTATATACATATGAGATGGGTATGTAAACAAAGTGGCATAGTTAAAGTGGCTAGTGATACATGTATTACATAAGGATGCAGTCGATGATATAGAGTACAGTATATACGTATGCATATGAGATGAATAATGTAGGGTAAGTAACATTATATAAGGTAGCATTGTTTAAAGTGGCTAGTGATATATTTACATCATTTCCCATCAATTCCCATTATTAAAGTGGCTGGAGTTGAGTCAGTGTCAGTGTGTTGGCAGCAGCCACTCAATGTTAGTGGTGGCTGTTTAACAGTCTGATGGCCTTGAGATAGAAGCTGTTTTTCAGTCTCTCGGTCCCAGCTTTGATGCACCGGTACTGACCTCGCCTTCTGGATGATAGCGGGGTGAACAGGCAGTGGCTCGGGTGGTTGATGTCCTTGATGATCTTTATGGCCTTCCTGTAACATCGGGTGTTGTAGGTGTCCTGGAGGGCAGGTAGTTTGTCCCCAGTGATGCGTTGTGCAGACCTCACTACCCTCTGGAGAGCCTTACGGTTGAGGGCGGAGCAGTTGCCGTACCAGGCGGTGATACAGCCCGCCAGGATGCTCTAGATTGTGCATCTGTAGAAGTTTGTGAGTGCTTTTGGTGACAAGCAGAATTTCTTCAGCCTCCTGAGGTTGAAGAGGCGCTGCTGCGCCTTCTTCACGATGCTGTCTGTGTGAGTGGACCAATTCAGTTTGTCTGTGATGTGTATGCCGAGAAACTTAAAACTTGCTACCCTCTCCACTACTGTTCCATCGATGTGGATAGGGAGGTGTTCCCTCTGCTGTTTCCTGAAGTCCACAATCATCTCCTTAGTTTTGTTGACGTTGAGTGTGAGGTTATTTTCCTGACATCACACTCCGAGGGCCCTCACCTCCTCCCTGTAGGCCGTCTCGTCGTTGTTGGTAATCAAGCCTACCACTGTTGTGTCGTCCGCAAACTTGATGATTGAGTTGGAGGCGTGCGTGGCCACGCAGTCGTGGGTGAACAGGGAGTACAGGAGAGGGCTCAGAACGCACCCTTGTGGGGCCCCAGTGTTGAGGATCAGCGGGGAGGAGATGTTGTTGCCTACCCTCACCACCTGGGGGCGGCCCGTCAGGAAGTCCAGTACCCAGTTGCACAGGGCGGGGTCGAGACCCAGGGTCTCGAGCTTGATGACGAGCTTGGAGGGTACTATGGTGTTGAATGCCGAGCTGTAGTCGATGAACAGCATTCTCACATAGGTATTCCTCTTGTCCAGATGGGTTAGGGCAGTGTGCAGTGTGGTTGAGATTGCATCGTCTGTGGACCTATTTGGGCGGTAAGCAAATTGGAGTGGGTCTAGGGTGTCAGGTAGGGTGGAGGTGATATGGTCCTTGACTAGCCTCTCAAAGCACTTCATGATGACGGAAGTGAGTGCAAACGGGGCGGTAGTCATTAAGCTCAGTTACCTTAGCTTTCTTGGGAACAGGAACAATGGTGGCCCTCTTGAAGCATGTGGGAACAGCAGACTGGTATAGGGATTGATTGAATATGTCCGTAAACACACCGGCCAGCTGGTCTGCGCATGCTCTGAGGGCGCGGCTGGGGATGCCGTCTGGGCCTGCAGCCTTGCGAGGGTTAACACGTTTAAATGTCTTACTCACCTCGGCTGCAGTGAAGGAGAGACCGCACGTTTCCGTTGCAGGCCGTGTCAGTGGCACTGTATTGTCCTCAAAGCGGGCAAAAAAGTTATTTAGTCTGCCTGGGAGCAAGACATCCTGGTCCGTGACTGGGCTGGGTTTCTTCTTGTAGTCCGTGATTGACTGTAGACCCTGCCACATGCCTCTTGTGTCTGAGCCGTTGAATTGAGATTCTACTTTGTCTCTGTACTGACGCTTAGCTTGTTTAATAGCCTTGCAGAGGGAATAGCTGCATTGTTTATATTCGGTCATGTTACCAGACACCTTGCCCTGATTAAAAGCAGTGGTTCGGGCTTTCAGTTTCACGCGAATGCTGCCATCAATCCACGGTTTCTGGTTAGGGAATGTTTTTATCGTTGCTATGGGAACGACATCTTCAACGCACGTTCTAATGAACTCGCACACCGAATCAGCGTATTCGTCAATATTATTATCTGACGCAATACGAAACATGTCCCAGTCCACGTGATGGAAGCAGTCTTGGAGTGTGGAGTCAGCTTGGTCGGACCAGCGTTGGACAGACCTCAACGTGGGAGCCTCTTGTTTAAGTTTCTGTCTGTAGGCAGGGATCAACAAAATGGAGTCGTGGTCAGCTTTTCCGAAAGGGGGGCGGGGCAGGGCCTTATATGCGTCGCGGAAGTTGGAGTAACAATGATCCAAGGTTTTACCACTCCTGGTTGCGCAATCGATATGCTGATAAAATTTAGGGAGTCTTGTTTTCAGATTAGCTTTGTTAAAATCCCCAGCTACAATGAATGCAGCCTCCGGATAAATGGTTTCCAGTTTGCAAAGAGTTAAATAAAGTTTGTTCAGAGCCATCGATGTGTCTGCTTGGGGGGGGGATATATACGGCTTTGATTATAATCGAAGAGAATTCTCTTGGTAGATAATGCGGTCTACATTTGATTGTGAGGAATTCAAAATCAGGTGAACAGAAGGATTTGAGTTCCTGTATGTTTCTTTCATCACACCATGTCTCGTTAGTCATGAGGCATACGTCCCCGCCACTCTTCTTACTAGAAAGATGTTTGTTTCTGTCGGCGCGATGCGTGGAGAAACCCGTTGGCTGCACCGCCCTGGATAGCGTCTTCCCGGTGCAGTAATCTGTGAGCTGCTCTGACAGTTGGTGCTTAAAGCTAGTGAGGGAGATAAGTGTTTCCAGTTTCAGAGATTTTTGTAGTTCGTTCCAGTCATTGGCAGCAGAGAACTGGAAGGAGAGGCGGCCAAAGAAATAATTGGTTTTGGGGGTGACAAGAGAGATATACCTGCTGGAGCGTGTGCTACAGGTGGGAGATGCTATGGTGACCAGCGAGCTGCGATAAGGGGGGACTTTACCTAGCAGGGTCTTGTAGATGACATGGAGCCAGTGGGTTTGGCGACGAGTATGAAGCGAGGGCCAGCCAACGAGAGCGTACAGGTCGCTCTGGTGGGTAGTATATGGGGCTTTGGTGACAAAACGGATTGCACTGTGATAGACTGCATCCAATTTGTTGAGTAGGGTATTGGAGGCTATTTTGTAAATGACATCGCCAAAGTCGAGGATTGGTAGGATGGTCAGTTTTACAAGGGTATGTTTGGCAGCATGAGTGAAGGATGCTTTGTTGCGAAATAGGAAGCCAATTCTAGATTTAACTTTGGATTGGAGATGTTTGATATGGGTCTGGAAGGAGAGTTTACAGTCTAACCAGACACCTAAGTATTTGTAGTTGTCCACGTATTCTAAGTCAGAGCCGTCCAGAGTAGTGATGTTGGACAGGCGGGTAGGTGCAGGTAGCGATCGGTTGAAGAGCATGCATTTAGTTTTACTTGTATTTAAGAGCAATTGGAGGCCACGGAAGGAGAGTTGTATGGCATTGAAGCTTGCCTGGAGGGTTGTTAACACAATGTCCAAAGAAGGGCCAGAAGTATACAGAATGGTGTCGTCTGCGTAGAGGTGGATCAGAGACTCACCAGCAGCAAGAGCGACCTCATTGATGTATACAGAGAAGAGAGTCGGTCCAAGAATTGAACCCTGTGGCACCCCCATAGAGACTGCCAGAGGTCAGTGTGGAGTGTGGAGTCAGCTTGGTCGGACCAGCGTTGGACAGACCTCAGCGTGGGAGCCTCTTGTTTAAGTTTCTGTCTGTAGGCAGGGATCAACAAAATGGAGTCGTGGTCAGCTTTTCCGAAAGGGGGGCGGGGCAGGGCCTTATATGCGTCGCGGAAGTTAGAGTAACAATGATCCAAGGTTTTACCACCCCTGGTTGCGCAATCGATATGCTGATAAAATGTAGGAGTCTTGTTTTCAGATTAGTTAAAATCCCCAGCAACAATGAATGCAGCCTCCGGATAAATGGTTTCCAGTTTGCAAAGAGTTAAATAGAGTTCGTTCAGAGCCATCAATGTGTCTGCTTGGGGGGGGTATATACGGCTGTGATTATAATCGAAGAGAATTCTCTTGGTAGGTAATGCGGTCTACATTTGATTGTGAGGAATTCTAAATCAGGTGAACAGAAGGATTTGAGTTCCTGTATGTTTCTTATATCACACCATGTCTCGTTAGCCATAAGGCATACGCCCCCGCCCCTCTTCTTACCAGAAAGATGTCTGTTTCTGTCGGCACGATGCGTGGAGAAACCCGTTGGCTGCACCGCATCGGATAGCGTCTCTCCAGTGAGCCATGTTTCCGTGAAGCAAAGAACGTTACAGTCTCTGATGTCCCTCTGGAATGCTACCCTTGCTCGGATTTCATCAACCTTGTTGTCAAGAGACTGGACATTGGCAAGAAGAATGCTAGGGAGTGGTGCACGGTGTGCCCGTCTCCGGAGTCTGACCAGGAGACCGCCTCGTTTCCCTCTTTTTCTGAGTCGTTTTTTGGGGTCGCAGCATGGGATCCATTCCGCTGTCCTGTTTGAAAGGCAGAACACAGGATCCGCGTCGCGAAAAACATATTCTTGGTCGTACTGATGGTGAGTTGACGCTGATCTTATATTCAGTAGTTCTTCTCGACTGTATGTAATGAAACCTAAGATGACCTGGGGTACTAATGTAAGAAATAACACGTAAAAAAAAAAAAAAACTGCATAGTTTCCCAGAGTGACCAACTTTAGATCCTGACATGTTACTGCTTCTGAAATTTTCAAATTCATAATGAGCATTTAGCTGATTTATTGGTCAATAAAGGAAGAGTGAACATGGCTGCCATAGAATGGAATGAACTGATGTAGTTGAATAGAGGGGAAGGGGGCGGTGCTACCTGAGGATGAGTGGTCTGGGGGGCGTGGTGCCTGTGGCAGAGGGGCGGGGTTAGAATGCAGGAGTAGGAAGTCTTGCGTGGCAGCAGATGCTCGGTCTCTGATTGGCTGAACCAGCCTCTCCAGGGCGGGGCCGTCCTCCGGGCGGACACGTCCACACAGCTTCTCCATCTCTCTAACATTAGCCCTCAACTGCTACAGAGAGGGAGAGAGAGGTTCAACAAGTAGGTCAACTTCCCAACAGATAGATTTAAAAAAGAGGCATGAGAGAGAGAGAAGTACACCCTCATACAGACAGACAGGTTCCAGTGTCTCTGCTGGGAGGAGGAGTGAGAAGGGGGAAGTAGGAGGGTGTCAGATCGCCTCCCCTGGTTGTACCCATCAGCCCCAGGGCAGACCAGGGCAGGGGTCAGGAGGTCATGACCAATATATGCTCCCACGCTAATTAGACATGATGAATAAACATACACGCACAGCTGCAGACTGGATTAGCATTGAGCTGCTATGGCCACGGGGAGACACCTGTCAGAACGCTAAAGAGCTGTTAGCATACGCTTCACAGATAACACACACACACACAAAGAACATCAACAATAAGAACATTAACAGGTGAATGAACTCTCTGCGCTGCTGGAGAAGGTTGGTTAAAACCTCTTAAATGTAATCTACGTAATCCCCTAAAGTAATTATTTACCATGAGAGGGCCATAAACAATAACTAGTAATGCTGCAATCTCTACGGTTCAAATTTCCCCTTTCTGGAAAAACAGTTAGACTGGTGAGGTGTAGTCACCTTTCAAGACACAATATCAAGTACACAGCACAAACATGATTCAAACATGATACCAATATGTTATATGATGGATATCCTATAACTAAACTGTATAAAGAAGGCTTGAAATAACTTATTTGTTCTAAATATAGTATAATCAATTTATAAAACGACTAACTACAAGATTTCTGTATAATACATATTTGTATATTTATTGTTAGAGAAAATGGGCATATTTTCTAAAGGTCTCTTGATCAAAACGTCTGTCCCCATCACTGAGAATATTTCATGAACTCGTTAGGCCTTTCATCTCATATAGTGTCCGTCTATCACAAACAGAAAGTGGGTTTTGTTACAAATCTATTCATTATTTTAGACCTACTGGCTATAAATCGATCTGAATGTGGTACGGTGATGAAACCACTCCCCCTCGCTGCATTACGGTGTAAGGATTCCAGGCATATGCTGCTTCATACAGGCAGAAGAGACATGCTACTGTGTCTGTAAAAATCAGGGCTACTGCTCAATGCAAGCCAACTCGATCGATTTATAAGCAAAAATTTCAGTCAGAACCGCGCAGGTCCCGTAAACAGGGGACTTTATATCGAAGAGGATTTATTTAAGAGGATATTGTTACTAAACGATTGCATAACCGCCATCGATAAAAGACAGTACGGTGCAGCCGTCTTCATTGACTTGGCCAAGGCTTTCGACTCTGTCAATCACCGTATTCTTATCGGCAGACTCAATAGCCTTGGTTTTTCTAATGACTGCCTAACCTGGTTCACCAACTACTTTTCAGACAGAGTTCAGTGTAGTGTGTCAAATCGGAGGGCCTGTTTTCCGGACCTCTGGCAGTCTCTATGGGGGTACCACAGGGTTCAAGTCTCTATGGGGGTACCACAGGGTTCAAGTCTCTATGGGGGTACCACAGGGTTCAACTCTTTTCTCTGTATATATCAATGATGTCTCTCTTGCTGCGGGCGATTCCCTGATCCACCTCTACACAGACGACACCATTCTGTATACTTCTGGCCCTTCCTTGGACACTGTGCTAACTAACCTCCAAACGAGCTTCAATGCCATACGACACTCCTTCTGTGGCCTCCAACTGCTCTTAAACGCTATTAAAACCAAATACATGCTTTCCAACCGTTTGCTGCCTACACCCGCCTGCCCGACCAGCATCACTACTCTGGACAGTTCTGACCTAGAATATGTGGACAACTATAAATACCTAGGTGTCTGGCTATTCTCTCCTTCCAGACTCATTAAACATCTCCAATCCAAAATCAAATCTAGAATCGGCTTTCTATTTCGCAACAAAGCCTCCTTCACTCACGCCGCCAAACTTAACCTAGTAAAACTGACTATCCTACCGATCCTTGACTTCGGCGATGTCATCTACAAAATAGCTTCCAATACTCTACTCAGCAAACTGGATGCAGTCTATCACAGTGCCATCCGTTTTGTTACCAAATCACCTTATACCAACCACCATTGCGACCTATACGCTCTAGTTGGCTGGCCCTCGCTACATATTCGTCGCCAGACCCACTGGCTCCAGGACATCTAAGTCTATACTAGGGAAAGCACTGCCTTATCTCAGTTCACTGGTCACAATAACAACACCCACCCATAGCACGCGCTCCAGCAGGTATATCTCACTGATCATCGCGAAAGCCAACACCTCTTTGGCCACCTTTCCTTCCAGTTCTCTGCTGCCTGTGACTGGAGAGAATTGCAAAAATCGCTGAAGTTTGAGACTTTTATTTTCCTCGCTAACTTTAAACATCTGCTATCTGAGCAGCTAACCGATCGCTGCAGCTGTACATAGTCCATCTATAAATAGCTCACCCAATCTACTTACCTCATCCCCATACTGTTTTTATTTTGTTTACTTTTCTGCTATTTTGCACACCAGTATCTCTACTTGCACATCACCATCTGCTCATTTATCACTCCAGTGTTAATTTGCTAAATTGTAATTATTCGCTCCTATGGCCTATTTATTGCCTTACCTCCTCATGCCTTACCTCCTCATGCCTTCTCCTCATGCCTTCCCTCCTCATGCCTTACCTCCTCATGCCTTCCCTCCTCATGCCTTCTCCTCATGCCTTACCTCCTCATGCCTTCTCCTCATGCCTTACCTCCTCATGCCTTACCTCCTCATGCCTTCCCTCCTCATGCCTTACCTCCTCATGCCTTCTCCTCATGCCTTCTCCTCATGCCTCATGCCTTACCTCCTCATGCCTTCTCCTCATGCCTTACCTCCTCATGCCTTACCTTACCTCCTCATGCCTTACCTCCTCATGCCTTACCTTACCTCCTCATGCCTTACCTCCTCATGCCTTTCTCCTCATGCCTTACCTCCTCATGCCTTCTCCTCATGCCTTATGCCTTCTCCTCATGCCTTACCTCCTCATGCCTTACCTCCTCATCCTCATGCCTTACCTCCTCATGCCTTACCTCCTCATGCCTTACCTCCTCATGCCTTACCTCCTCATGCCTTACCTCCTCATGCCTTACCTCCTCATGCCTTACCTCCTCATGCCTTCTCCTCATGCCTTACCTCCTCATGCCTTCTCCTCATGCCTTACCTCCTCATGCCTTCTCCTCATGCCTTCTCCTCATGCCTTCCCTCCTCATGCCTTACCTCCTCATGCCTTCTCCTCATGCCTTACCTCCTCATGCCTTACCTCCTCATGCCTTACCTCCTCATGCCTTACCTCCTCATGCCTTACCTCCTCATGCCTTACCTCCTTATGCCTTCTCCTCATGCCTTACCTCCTCATGCCTTACCTCCTCATGCCTTACCTCCTCATGCCTTCTCCTCATGCCTTACCTCCTCATGCCTTACCTCCTCATGCCTTCTCCTCATGCCTTCTCCTCATGCCTTACCTCCTCATGCCTTCTCCTCATGCCTTACCTCCTCATGCCTTACCTCCTCATGCCTTCTCCTCATGCCTTACCTCCTTATGCCTTCTCCTCATGCCTTACCTCCTCATGCCTTTCTGTATATAGACTTTCTTTTTTCTACTGTGTCATTGACTTGTTTATTGTGTTATTGACTGTATGTTTGTTTATTCCATGTGTAACTCTGTGTTGTTGTCTGTGTCACACTGCTTTGCTTTATCTTGGCCAGGTCGCAGTTGCAAATGAGAACTTGTTCTCAACTATCCTACCTGGTTAAATAAAGGTTAAATAAAAAATTACACAAAAAAAAAAATTCTGTATTTTTTGGGGGCAAAAGGCGTTTACAGGACTACGGTCTACTGATTGAAAGGTGTGTAGGAGTGTAACTGGTCCATATTTGTGTGTTTTCAGGCTGTTGTTATCTCTGGGGGGAAGGGGATAGGGAGGGGGGGACCCCTGAGACCGTTGTATGATTGTCAGTCACTCAGCCAGCGGTGTGTGTGTGACTGTGTGTCAGCCAGTCAGTCGGGGACAGACAGGCATGTGAAGCAGCAGGAATCCATCTCTGCAGACAAACACACAGTAAACACCAGGGAGAAAGTGAAACCAGGCACACGTTGCTAAATAGGCCCTGCCACACCAACACACACACACACACAGGGCGTTACGAAACCGATTCACTAGCCTGCTAATATTGTTCCACTCACTAAGTCTTAGGCCTAGTTAACTAGTCTGTAACCTGAAGAATCAGTGTATGCGTCTAGGTGTGAATGTATGTACCCAGCAGACAGCTACCTTACCGTAGGTCCAGGGCTCCGTCTTCACCTCTTGGTCGGCCGGTCCAAGTGGATTATTATTTGTTCAGATGATGACTAAACATAAATATGTTCAAATCAAACCAGTAGGCTCTCCGAGCTGGTACTCTGACTAACAATCACCCTAATTGACAGCACCGAATGTGCTTATCAACCACCTGGACAAGGTTGCTGCTGCCCCCTGGGGGAATGGAGTGTGGAAGTGATCTGTAGTGTGCTGTCCAAACTACCTAACCTATTCCCTCAAAGTGATGAGCAGCAGAGGGGGGTCTATAATAATATTCACAGTTAGGAGAAAGGGATGAATAGATGAGTGATGGATGAAAATAGAGGCATGCAGACAGAAATACAGAAAGCAGAGAAGCCCACTTCCTGCTAGAGACTTCACTTCCTGCCTAGAGAGTGGGGGGGGGGTGATGCTGTCTTTCTCTGCTTCCCTCTGCCTTTCTTGCTCTCTCTCTACTTCTCTTAGGCTCTATCTGTGCTGCATGTCCTTGTGTATCATCACCCATCTTCAGCTTCCTTACACACACCCAGCCCAGCGGACAGAAACACACACACGCCACACAGGAAAGCACTCTGCCCCTCTCAAGGGGTTTGAGGGGAATGGTGTGTTTTGAGTGTGTGTGTGTGTGTGTGAGGGAAGGAGGTGGGGGTGAATCCTTCACTTCCAAAGACATGGTGGTGTCATTGTGAAAAAAACACACACACACACAGACCCTTTTATAACACACACTCAATTTTACATACACACTCCTGATCTCCTGCAGGCACACAGCACACAATCACAACATACTGCATATACTCAGCACAAGGCCAGTGTGCGTGTGTCTATGTTTTACCTGCACAGTGCGGCTGGCATTGATGTGCTCCTGATGAAGGCGATCCCATTGTCCACTATGCTGGAACTGTAAGACAATAACAAGCTCAGTTGCTGCTTCTCTGTATGTGGTTCTTCTGTAATGTCCAATGGTCGGTGATGTGAGTTTGCGTGTGTATATACAGTGCCTTGCGAAAGTATTCGGCCCCCTTGAACTTTGCGACCTTTTGCCACATTTCAGGCTTCAAACATAAAGATATAAAACTGTATTTTTTTTGTGAAGAATCATCAACAAGTGAGACACAATCATGAAGTGGAACGACATTTATTGGATATTTCAAACTTTTTTAACAAATCAAAAACGGAAAAATTGGGCGTGCAAAATTATTCAGCCCCCTTAAGTTAATACTTTGCTGCGATTACAGCTGTAATCGCTTGGGGTATCTCTCTATCAGTTTTGCAAATTGAGAGACTGAAATTTTTCCCATTCCTCCTTGCAAAACAGCTTGAGCTCAGTGAGGTTGGATGGAGAGCATTTGTGAACAGCAGTTTTCAGTTCTTTCCCCAGATTCTCGATTTGATTCAGGTCTGGACTTTGACTTGGCCATTTATTTTTGAACCATTCCATTGTAGATTTTGCTAAAAGGTTTTGGATTATCGTCTTGTTGGAAGACAAATCTCCGTCCCAGTCTCAGGTCTTTTGCAGACTCCATCAGGTTTTCTTCCAGAATGGTCCTGTATTTGGCTCCATCCATCTTCCCATCAATTTGAACCATCTTCCCTGTCCCTGCTGAAGAAAAGCAGGCCCAAACCATGATGCTGCCACCACCATGTTTGACAGTGGGGATGGTGTGTTCAGGGTGATGAGCTGTGTTGCTTTTACGCCAAACATAACGTTTTGCATTGTTGCCAAAAAGTTCAATTTTGGTTTCATCTGACCAGAGCACCTTCTTCCACATGTTCAGTTAGTTCCAAGATGGCGTAGCAGTAACTCGTCCTGTCGTATCGTCTCTCTGTAAATATCGTCTCTTTTTCGTTTGAGATATTTTAGATATTTTTTTCTTCGCATATCTTTAAAAACATTTTGCTAAACCTAAGCTTCCAAATACTCTTCTGCAACCCGCCAATGTAGCTACTTTTCCTAAAGTAGTTATATTTACTTCAAAACCGGAACCCTTCAACTGAAGCTAGCCAGCTAATCCACCAGCTATGCTAGCGGTCTTCAGCTAACCTTTAGCTCGGAAAGCTCTCGCCAGTTCGAACAACGCGACGCTAACCAGAGCATAACGGACCTATTTATTTTTTACCCCGGATTCCCACCACAAACGGAACATTCTTCAGCTGGATCTTCACAACTAGCTATCGAGCTAAACAGCAACCCTGGTTGATTACTCCTGGCTAGCGTTTCCACCCACGTAGCTTGAAGCTAGCCCGGCCAGAGCTCCTAGCATACTCCTGGGCTTCTATACCCGGATCCACGACAGTTCTATCGATGTCACCGCATGAAGAGGAATAAACAGACTCACCCCATCGCAACGTCCTCCAAAGGCTAACTCACTAGCCCTCGCTATCTCCTTGCTTGCTAACTCGGCATGCTAACTGCTAGCTTGTTTAGCTTGTTTAGCCCAGAACACACCCAAGAACCTCCAGAAGCTAACCAGCTAGCTACAAGCTATTTAGCTACCAGCTAGCTAGCTACAAGCTACTTAGCTACCAGTTAGCTAGCTACAAGCTACTTAGTCATTGTTAGTTTTCTTAACCTGGATAACACTCGCCAGCCCAGCCCCCTGCCCCATCCACCGCTGCCCCTGGACTCTGATCACTTGGCTACATAGCTGATGCACGCTGGACTGTCCATTAATCACGGTACTCCATTCTGCTTGTTTGTTTTATCTGTCGGCCCCGTTGCCTAGTCAATGCCATTTTACCTGCTGTTGTTATGCTAGCCGATTAGCTGTTGTCTCACCCACTGTTTTAGCTAGCTTTCCCAATTCAACACCTGTGATTACTGTATGCCTCGCTGTATGTCTCTCTCAAATGTCAATATGCCTTGTATACTGTTGCTCAGGTTAGTTATCATTGTTTTAGTTCACTATGGAGCCCCTAGTCCCACTCCTCATACCCCTGATACCTCCTTTGTCCCTCCTCCAACATATGCGGTGACCTCACCCATTACAACCAGCATGTCCAGAGATAAAACCTCTCTCATCATCACCCAGTGCCTGGGCATACCTCCGCCATACCCGCACCCCACCATACCCCTGTCTGCGCATTATGCCCTGAATATATTCTACCATGCCCAGAAACCTGCTCCTCTAATTCTCTGTCCCCAACGCTCTAGGCGACCAGTTTTGATAGCCCTTAGCCGCACCCTCATACTACTCCTTCTCTGTTCCACGGGTGATGTGGAGGTAAACCCTGGCCCTGCATGTCCCCAGGCACCCTCATTTGTTGACTTCTGTGATCGAAAAAGCTTTGGTTTCATGCATGTCAACATCAGAAGCCTCCTCCCTAAGTTTGTTTTACTCACTGCTTTAGCACACTCTGCTAACCCTGATGTCCTTGCCGTGTCTGAATCCTGGCTCAGGAAGGCCACCAAAAATTCAGAGATTTCCATACCCAACTATAACATCTTCCGTCAAGATAGAACTGCTAAAGGGGGAGGAGTTGCAGTCTACTGCAGAGATAGCCTGCAAAGTAATGTCATACTTTCCAGGTCCATACCCAAACAGTTCGAACTACTAATTCTGAAAATTACTCTCTCCGGAAATAAGTCTCTCACTGTTGCCGCCTGCTACTGACCCCCCTCAGCTCCCAGCTGTGCCCTGGACACCATTTGTGAATTAATTGGCCCCCATCTATCTTCAGAGCTCATAATGTTAGGTGACCTAAACTGGGACATGCTTAACACCCTGGCCGTCCTACAATCTAAGCTAGATGCCCTCAATCTCACACAAATCATCAAAGAACCCACCAGGTACAACCCTAACTCTGTAAGCAAGGGCACCCTCATAGACGTCATCCTGACCAACTGGCCCTCCAAATACACCTCCGCTGTCTTCAACCAGGATCTCAGCGACCACTGCCTCATTGCCTGTATCCGCTACGGTGCCGCAGTCAAACGACCACCCCTCATCACTGTCAAACGCTCCCTAAAACACTTCTGTGAGCAGGCCTTTCTAATCGACCTGGCCCGGGCATCCTGGAAGGACATTGACCTCATCCCGTCAGTTGAGGATACCTGGTCATTCTGTAAGAGAAACTTCCTCACCATATTAGATAAGCATGCACCGTTCAAAAAATGCAGAACTAAGAACAGATACAGCCCTTGGTTCACTCCAGACCTGACTGCCCTCGACCAGCACAAAAACATCCTGTGGCGGACTGCAATAGCATCGAACAGTCCCCGCGATATGCAACTGTTCAGGGAAGTCAGGAACCAATACACGCAGTCAGTCAGGAAAGCTAAGGCCAGCTTCTTCAGGCAGAAGTTTGCATCCTGTAGCTCCAACTCCAAAAAGTTCTGGGACACTGTGAAGTCCATGGAGAACAAGAGCACCTCCTCCCAGCTGCCCACTGCACTGAGGCTAGGGAACACGGTCACCACCGACAAATCCATGATTATCGAAAACTTCAACAAGCATTTCTCAACGGCTGGCCATGCCTTCAGCCTGGCTACTCCTACCTCGGCCAACAGCCCCGGCCCCCCGCAGCTCCTCGCCCAAGCCTTTCCAGGTTCTCCTTTACCCAAATCCAGATAGCAGATGTTCTGAAAGAGCTGCAAAACCTGGACCCGTATAAATCAGCTGGGCTTGACAATCTGGACCCTCTATTTCTGAAACTATCCGCCGCCATTGTCGCAACCCCTATTACCAGCCTGTTCAACCTCTCATATCGTCTGAGATCCCCAAGGACTGGAAAGCTGCCGCAGTCATCCCCCTCTTCAAAGGGGGTGACACCCTGGACCCAAACTGTTACAGACCTATATCCATCCTGCCCTGCCTATCTAAGGTCTTCGAAAGCCAAGTCAACAAACAGGTGACTGACCATCTCGAATCCCACCGTACCTTCTCCGCTATGCAATCCGGTTTCCGAGCCGGTCACGGGTGCACCTCAGCCACACTCAAGGTACTAAACGACATCATAACCGGCATCGATAAAAGACAGTACTGTGCAGCCGTCTTCATCGACCTTGCCAAGGCTTTCAACTCTGTCAATCACCATATTCTTATCGGCAGACTCAGTAGCCTCGGTTTTTCGGAAGACTGCCTTGCCTGGTTCACCAATTACTTTGCAGACAGAGTTCAGTGTGTCAAATCGGAGGGCATGTTGTCCGGTCCTCTGGCAGTCTCTATGGGGGTGCCACAGGGTTCAATTCTCGGGCCGACACTTTTCTCTGTATATATCAATGATGTTGCTCTTGCTGTGGGCGATTCCCTGATCCACCTCTACGCAGACGACACCATTGTATACACTTTCGGCCCGTCATTGGACACTGTGCTATCTAACCTCCAATCGAGCTTCAATGCCATACAACACTCCTTCCGTGGCCTCCAACTGCTCTTAAACGCTAGTAAAACCAAATGCATGCTTTTCCGATCGCTGCCTGCACCCGCATGCCCGACTAGCATCACCACACTGGATGGCTCCGACCTTGAATATGTGGACACCTATAAGTACCTAGGTGTCTGGCTAGACTGCAAACTCTCCTTCCAGATCCATATCAAACATCTCCAATCGAAAATCAAATCAAGAATCAGCTTTCTATTCCGCAACAAAGCCTCCTTCACTCACGCTGCCAAGCTTACCCTAGTAAAACTGACTATCCTACCGATCCTCGACTTCAGTGACGTCATCTACAAAATTGCTTCCAACACTCTACTCAGCAAACTGGATGCAGTTTATCACAGTGCCATCCGTTTTGTCACTAAAGCACCTTATACTACCCACCACTGCGACTTGTATGCTCTAGTCGGCTGGCCCTCACTACATATTAGTCGCCAGACCCACTGGCTTCAGGTCATCTACAAGGCCATGCTAGGCAAAGCTCCGCCTTATCTCAGCTCACTGGTCACATTTACATTTACATTTAAGTCATTTAGCAGACGCTCTTATCCAGAGTGACTTACAAATTGGACACGATGGCAACACCCATCCGTAGCACGCGCTCCAGCAGGTGTATCTCATTGATCATCCCTTTCGTTCCAGTACTCTGCTGCCTGTGACTGGAACGAATTGCAAAAATCGCTGAAGTTGGAGACTTTTATCTTCCTCACCAACTTCAAACATCAGCTAGCTGAGCAGCTAACCAATCGCTGCAGCTGTACATAATCTATTGGTAAATAGCACACCCATTTTCACCTACCTCATCCCCACAGTTTTTATTTATTTACTTTTCTGATCTTTTGCACACCAATATCTCTACCTGTACATGATCATCTGATCATTTATCACTCCAGTGTTAATCTGCAATATTATAATTATTCGCCTACCTCCTCATGCCTTTTGCACACATTGTATATAGACTCCCCTTTTTTTCTCTGTGTTATTGACTTGTTAATTATTTACTCCATGTGTAACTCTGTGTTGTCTGTTCACACTGCTATGCTTTATCTTGGCCAGGTCGCAGTTGCAAATGAGAACCTGTTCTCAACTAGCCTACCTGGTTAAATAAAGATGAAATAAAAAAATAAATTAAATAAAATGTTTGGTGTGCCTCCCAGGTGGCTTGTGGCAAACTTTAAACAACACTTTTTATGGATATCTTTAAGAAATGGCTTTCTTCTTGCCACTCTTCCATAAAGGCCAGATTTGTGCAATATACGACTGATTGTTGTCCTATGGACAGTCTCCCACCTCAGCTGTAGATCTCTGCAGTTCATCCAGAGTGATCATGGGCCTCTTGGCTGCATCTCTGATCAGTCTTCTCCTTGTATGAGCTGAAAGTTTAGAGGGACGACCAGGTCTTGGTAGATTTGCAGTGGTCTGATACTCCTTCCATTTCAATATTATCGCTTGCACAGTGCTCCTTGGGATGTTTAAAGGTTGGGAAATCTTTTTGTATCCAAATCCGGCTTTAAACTTCTTCACAACAGTATCTTGGACCTGCCTGGTGTGTTCCTTGTTCTTCATGATGCTCTCTGCGCTTTTAACGGACCTCTGAGACTATCACAGTGCAGGTGCATTTATACGGAGACTTGATTACACACAGGTGGATTGTATTTATCATCATTAGTCATTTAGGTCAACATTTGATCATTCATTTACATTTACATACATTTAAGTCATTTAGCAGACGCTCTTATCCAGAGTGACTTACAAATTGGTGCATTCACCTTATGACATCCAGTGGAACAGTCACTTTACAATAGTGCATCTAAATCTTAAAGGGGGGGGTGAGAGGGATTACTTATCCTATCCTAGGTATTCCTTAAAGAGGTGGGGTTTCAGGTGTCTCCGGAAGGTGGTGATTGACTCCGCTGTCCTGGCGTCGTGAGGGAGTTTGTTCCACCATTGGGGGGGCCAGAGCAGCGAACAGTTTTGACTGGGCTGAGCGGGAGCTGTACTTCCTCAGTGGTAGGGAGGCGAGCAGGCCAGAGGTGGATGAACGCAGTGCCCTTGTTTGGGTGTAGGGCCTGATCAGAGCCTGGAGGTACTGAGGTGCCGTTCCCCTCACAGCTCCGTAGGCAAGCACCATGGTCTTGTAGCGGATGCGGGCTTCAACTGGAAGCCAGTGGAGAGAACGGAGGAGCGGGGTGACGTGAGAGAACTTGGGAAGGTTGAACACCAGACGGGCTGCGGCGTTCTGGATGAGTTGAAGGGGTTTAATGGCACAGGCAGGGAGCCCAGCCAACAGCGAGTTGCAGTAATCCAGACGGGAGATGACAAGTGCCTGGATTAGGACCTGCGCCGCTTCCTGTGTGAGGCAGGGTCGTACTCTGCGGATGTTGTAGAGCATGAACCTACAGGAACGGGCCACCGCCTTGATGTTGGTTGAGAACGACAGGGTGTTGTCCAGGATCACGCCAAGGTTCTTAGCGCTCTGGGAGGAGGACACAATGGAGTTGTCAACCGTGATGGCGAGATCATGGAACGGGCAGTCCTTCCCCGGGAGGAAGAGCAGCTCCGTCTTGCCGAGGTTCAGCTTGAGGTGGTGATCCGTCATCCACACTGATATGTCTGCCAGACATGCAGAGATGCGATTCGCCACCTGGTCATCAGAAGGGGGAAAGGAGAAGATTAATTGTGTGTCGTCTGCATAGCAATGATAGGAGAGACCATGTGAGGTTATGACAGAGCCAAGTGACTTGGTGTATAGCGAGAATAGGAGAGGGCCTAGAACAGAGCCCTGGGGGACACCAGTGGTGAGAGCGCGTGGTGAGGAGACAGATTCTCGCCACGCCACCTGGTAGGAGCGACCTGTCAGGTAGGACGCAATCCAAGTGTGGGCCGCGCCGGAGATGCCCAACTCGGAGAGGGTGGAGAGGAGGATCTGATGGTTCACAGTATCGAAGGCAGCCGATAGATCTAGAAGGATGAGAGCAGAGGAGAGAGAGTTAGCTTTAGCAGTGCGGAGCGCCTCCGTGATACAGAGGAGAGCAGTCTCAGTTGAATGACTAGTCTTGAAACCTGACTGATTTGGATCAAGAAGGTCATTCAGAGAGGGATAGCGGGAGAGCTGGCCAAGGACGGCACGTTCAAGAGTTTTGGAGAGAAAAGAAAGAAGGGATACTGGTCTGTAATTGTTGACATCGGAGGGATCGAGTGTAGGTTTTTTCAGAAGGGGTGCAACTCTCGCTCTCTTGAAGACGGAAGGGACGTAGCCAGCGGTCAGGGATGAGTTGATGAGCGAGGTGAGGTAAGGGAGAAGGTCTCCGGAAATGGTCTGGAGAAGAGAGGAGGGGATAGGGTCAAACGGGCAGGTTGTTGGGCGGCCGGCCGTCACAAGACGCGAGATTCAGAGATCCTCACTGAACTTCTGGAGAGAGTTTGCTGCACTGAAAGTAAAGGGGCTGAATAATTTTGCACGCCCAATTATTCAGTTTTTGATTAGTTAAAAAAGTTTGAAATATCCAATAAATGTCATTCCACTTCATGATTGTGTCCCACTTGTTGATTCTTCACAAAAAAATACAGTTTTATATCTTTATGTTTGAAGCCTGAAATGTGGCAAAAGGTCGCAAAGTTCAAGGGGGCCGAATACTTTCGCAAGGCACGGTATGTGTGTGTGTATATATATATGTATATACCACCTTCCGGAGACACCTGAAACCCCACCTCTTTAAGGAATACCTAGGATAGGATAAGTAATCCCTCTCCCCCCTTTAAGATTTAGATGCACTATTGTAAAGTGACTGTTCCACTGGATGTCATAAGGTGAATGCACCAATTTGTAAGTCGCTCTGGATAAGAGCGTCTGCTAAATGACTTAAATGTAAATGTAAATGTATATGTGTGAGTATATGTGTGTGTTACCTTCAGTATATTGCTGTGGTGTCTCTGCAGTCTTTCTAGGTCTGTCGGCAGGGCTACTTTAGTGAACTTGTTGATTGGCCCTTCAAGACGCCTCAGCGTCAGCTTGCCCCCTTCCTCTGACATCCTCCCTGACATCTGACCACAGGTGTGTTTTCACACCTGCAACCATACACACGTGCTCCTCTTACTCAGCTACCTGGAAGACAGGAGGGAGTTGGTATACATCAAACATCAGTGTGCCACACACAACCACGTGACCGTTTTTTATACACACACACACACACACACACACACACACACACACACACACACACACACACACACACACACACACACACACACACACACACACACACACACACACACACACACACACACACACCTCCTTGTATGTAACCCAATGCCAAACACATCACAACATACCATTGCTGGCTAGTAGGGAGGTTTGCTAACTCCCTCCTGCCCAAGGTTTGAATAACAGGGTCTCAGTCTGTCTCGAGCTGTTAGCTAGCTAAAGAAGTTAAACGACAACATCCGGGAACAAATGATAACAGAAAACTTTGCTTGTTCCAGAGAGAAGAAATGTCTGTAATTATGACACATTAAAACACATTTTGACCGAGGTAAGGCATCATCCTCTAGCTAGCTGGGAGTTATAACGTTATATTGTGCTCTTAAAGTAACAATATAACGTTATAACTGCCAGAATCAGATGTATGTCAGGTGAGTTAACAGTATGTTAGCAAGCTAGCCAGCACAGCTGACTATTCAAACTTTAAATCTATCATATTTCATTTTCAAACCGTGAACATATTACTTACTTAAAGTAAAAACCCATGAGTGTAAAACTTGAGAGATGCATTCTTCTAGGCTATTTAGTAACTGTGTGTCTCAAGTTAGCTACATGTCCAACTTTCTCTTCTGTTTGTAAACAACTCTCTGCTTTGCGCGCAGACGAATTACTTCCGATCTAAAACCTTAGCCCACAGAGAGAACGGTCCGCCCCTTGAGGTTGAATCTACAGCAGTCACATACAGTAACCTTTCTGATTAATTGAACGTTATTGAATGAAGTTCAATAGTGAATATTATAGCAAGAGGTGAGTGACTGATTTCATATACATTTTTGTAAAAGCGGGAATTGAACTTCCGCCAAGTTGTACATCTATATTGATTGGGTAGACAATATTGATCATGTCAGGCAAATAACATCGACCAATGTGTGACGCGCGGGAACAGCTAGAATTTCCACTCAGTCGGACTATCACCACATGCACGCAAGCGCGCACGCACGCACGCACAAATACACACACAAACACACACACACACACAAACTATGATGTGGAGCTGCTAGGAGGGTGGAGTGGTGCCAGGTGCATGGTCTGGCCGGGCCAGCACAGCACTAGGCTTAGAGTGGATTATTATGGACATGTCATCTCCTGTGGCTCTCTAGTGTGTGTGTGTGTGTGTGTGTGTGTGTGTGTGTGTGTGTGTGTGTGTGTGTGTGTGTGTGTGTGTGTGTGTGTGTGTGTGTGTGTGTGTGTGTGTGTGTGTGTGTGTGTGTGTGTGTGTGTGTGTGTGTGTGTGTGTGTGTGTGTGTACATGCGTGTGTGTGTGTACATGCGTGTGTGTGTGTACATGCGTGTGTGTGTGTACATGCGCGTGCGTGCATGTGGTGATAGTCCGACTGAGTGTGACTGTGTTTGTGTGTGTGAGTGCATGTGAGTGTTTGTGCGTGTCTGTGTATATGAATATGTGTGTGTGTGTGATATTGGGGATAGAGCAGCATGCGCTCCTGGTCCTGCTGGGAGATAAGCAGATCTATAGCAAGCCTCTGTACCTCTGTCATCACCTTTAACATTTAACACACACACATACACGCACACACACACGCACTTCCTGTGCTGGTTGGAAAGCGTTTGAGGAGGCCTCTCTATTTATGTCATTGGGCCTCAAACACCAAGCCTGCAGGGGGGCTCCCCTGGTGTGTGTCTAGTCCCACAGGGAGACTCCCGCAGCAGAAAGGTAAAGCCACAGCAGACTGAGGGGGAGGAGCTGAGCAGACAGTGAAAGTCTGGACACCCACATCACACCACAACATTGTGTTGTTTCAGATGTGTGTCTCCCATAAAACTTCTCAAATAGTTGCCATCCCTTTTAATAGCCAGGCATCGGCACACATTTCAGCAAATAGCACCTGTTTCAAATAGATGCCGTGTCTAAATTAATTGTTTGCGAGTGAACTTCAGTGAGTACCGCAAGATTGCTCAAAGAAGATAAAGAAGAGCCATTGATGAGACAGCAGTGTGGTTTGACATGGTCGACTGAACTACGGTGGATACAAGAGGTGCAACGAGTGAGACAATGGTGCTGAAATGTGAAATCGGGGGTGTATGATGGGCAGCCTAGTCTTTGCATGTCTGATCTGTGATGGATTTGTTATTACAATGTTTATACTGGTCATACTGGTCACAATAACCAGTGTGGTAGTCATTTCAACATTTGTTTGAGCAAGAGCTCAAAATGTTCACCTAAAATGACATACCCAAATCTAACTGCCTGTAGCTCAGGACCTGAAGCAAGGATATGCATATTCTTGATAACCATTTGAAAGGAAACACTTTGAAGTTTGTGAAAATTTTAAATGAATGTAGGAGAATATAACATTAGATCTGATAAAAGATAATACAAAGAAAAGAAGCATGCATTTTTTTCTACCATCATCTTTGAAATGCAGGAGAAAGGCCATAATGTATTATTCCAGTCCAGGCACAATTTACATTTTGGCCAGTAGATGGCAGCAGTGTATGTGCAAAGTTTTAGACTGATCCAATGAACCATTGTATTTCTGTTCAAAATTTTGCCTAATTGGTTAATTGCCTAATTGGTTTATTAATAACTTTTAATAACTTTTCAAGTTCATAACTGTGCACTCTCATCAAACAATAGCATGGTATTCTTTCACTGTAATAGCTACTGTAAATTGGACAGTGCAATTTCTGCCAATATCAGATATGTCTATGTCCTGGGAAATGTTCATTTTACTTACAACCTCATGCTAATTGCATTAGCCTACATTAGCTCAATAGTCCCACAAGGGACCCACCAATCCTGTAGAGGCTTTAGGGAAATAGACGCCTGGCTCAAACAGAAGCCTGTCTCTAATAAGCACCAGTTGTGTTCAGTGATTGAAGCAAATAAATGCCCAGGCTATAAATGTATGTTTTACAGTATATGACCGAATGTGTTTACATGCGTGCTTGTGTGTGTGTGTGTGTGTGCGTGCGTGTGTGTGGTGGAAGGACGCAGGTGCCATCCGTCTCAGTGTAATCCAGGAAGTGTGTCTCAGCAGGAGAGGAAGTGCTTCAGCGGGGAGCCCCTCCCACTCATGAATATTACATTACCCCCCATAATATACTCACCTGACTTGACCAATTTTAAGTACTGGCAGGCAACAACACAAAGAAATACCTAAAACACTAAAAGGACCAAGTCACTCTTCATAGAATTACTTTAAAATGCCTTTATTTTAGTTATGGCATGTTCAGTAAAACAAAAAGTGTAAAACTCTGAAGCGTTTCAGCGTCCTAGTTTTAAACGGTTTGGTCAATTGAACCATAACTAAAATAAAGTCATTTTAAAGTCATTCTATGAAGAGTGACTTGGTCCTTTTAGTGTTTATGACCATTTTAGCCCTTTACCAAAGAGCACCTTCTACCTACAACATTCTACTGTGGTTTTCCAGCAGGACTTCCTCCCTTCATTTTCTATAAACAAATAACACTTTTATTTACATATGTTGTACTGTTTGTTGTTGGTTTGATGGCTGCTGCGTTCACACACAACCTTGCTATTTGTTTGCAATAACTGTTTTCAGGATCCCCTTTAAAAAAAAAAAAGGCTCAAAGGACTCAAAGGACTATTCTGCCTCCATCTCTGATAATAAATAAATGCAAACAGTGGGATACCACCTGCTTAGTGTGTGTGTGTGTGTGTGTGTGTGTGTGTGTGTGTGTGTGTGTGTGTGTGTGTGTGTGTGTGTGTGTGTGTGTGTGTGTGTGTGTGTGTGTGTGTGTGTGTGTGTGTGTGTGTGTGTGTGTGTGTGTGTGTGTGTGTGTGTGTGTGTGTGTGTGTGTGTGTGTGTGTGTGTGTGTGTGTGTGTGTGTGTGTGTGTGTGTGTGTGTGTGTGTGTGTGTGTGTGTGTGTGTGTACGTGTGTGTGTGTGTGTGTGTGTGTGTGTGTGTGTGTGTGTGTGTGTGTGTGTGTGTGTGTGTGTGTGTGTGTGTGTGTGTGTGTGTGTGTGTGTGTGTGTGTGTGTGTGTGTGTGTGTGTGTGTGTGTGTGTGTGTGTGTGTGTGTGTGTGTGTGTGTGTGTGTGTGAGTGAGTGAGTGAGTGAGTGAGTGAGTGAGTGAGTGAGTGAGTGAGCTGTGTGTGTGTGTGTTCTAATGGGAGCTCTAATTAAGACTCTGGGGGTATCTGCTATCTGTCAGCGCTGATCGATCGGCTGGCAGAGACTGACAGCTCCTTCTGCGTGTCTGTGTGTCCGTGTGTGTGTGTGTCTCTGTGTGTCTGTGTGTCCGTGTGTGTGTCTGTGTGTCTGTGTGTCCGTGTGTGTGTGTCTGTGTGTCTGTGTGTCCGTGTGTGTGTGTCTGTGTGTCTGTGTGTCCGTGTGTGTGTGTCTCTGTGTGTCTGTGTGTCCGTGTGTGTGTGTCTGTGTGTCTGTGTGTCTGTGTGTCCGTGTGTGTGTGTCCTTGTCTTTCACTTCTGTCGTTGAGCTCTCTGCTCTCTGTGTGTGTTGGTGTTATGTCACTCATCACTCAACACTGTCACTACCTGTGTCAGAGGAGAATTAACACACACCGTCTCTGTACACAGTGTGCCGGGCCTTTCACCTGACAGCTTACTGGACACAGGGACATCATTCTCTTTGACAGAGAGACAAGATGTTAGAGTGTTCTGAACACACACACAGACCACATGGTCAGGCATGGGCAATGTTCTAAACAGTTTAACACCTGTGTGTGTGTGTGTGTGTGTGTGTGTGTGTGTGTGTGTGTGTGTGTGTGTGTGTGTGTGTGTGTGTGTGTGTGTGTGTGTGTGTGTGTGTGTGTGTGTGTGTGTGTGTGTGTGTGTGTGTGTGTGTGTGTGTGTGTGTGTGTGTGTGTGATGGCAGTGACAGTATAGACGGTGTGCTGTGAAATGTCACCATGGCGATCGATCATGTTTAGCGAGGGTGGAGGCTGATCTGGTCGCCACGCTTACATGAACCCTCCATCCACCTCCATCCCTCCTCCTCTACTCCCCATCCCTCCATTTCCCTACTAATTTTCCTCTCCTCTGTGTGAGAGCCTGAAAGGTCCCTAGAGAGAGGAGATCCCCTGACCTGTCAAGAGGAACCAACCGTCACCACACACACACACGCTCACACACACACACACACACACACACACACACACACACACACACACACACACACACACACACACACACACACACACACACACACACACACACACACACACACACACACACACACATGTGCACGCTCAGACACTCGGACACAACCACACACTCAGACACACACACACGCGCGCGTTCAGACACTCAGACACACACACACGCACACTTAATTTCACATATCACACTTATTCAGTGATTTTTATTTCATTTATTTAGAAATGTGTGCAGGATCAATTCCTTGCAGTGAATCCTCTGGTTTCCCTCATTGTCCTGATATAACATTAATTCATGGTACTGTGAGTGATGATGATGACAATGATAATGATGGTAGGATCAGCAGACTCAGTCAGTCAGAATAACCAGTCAGTCAAAATAACCAGTCAGTCAGAATAACCAGTCAGTTAGAATAACCAGTCAGTCAGAATAACCAGGTCTACTTCATGATGTCAAAGTGATGAACAAAAACTCCAGTCAGAGGGAAATAGAAAACAACTTTTTTACTTCTTTTAATTTCTCTTCTTCAAAAAAACAATGCACAACTTGTACCACAATATTTGAAAAAGCTAAAAACACTTCAAAATATTAGTTTTGTATATATATATTTATATATCTATAGAATTGTATTTTTTCCTTCTTTCAAAACGGATGCCTGTGAGTGAGTCTGTGATGTGTAATGGTGGATGGCCGGGTGGGGGGGGGGGGGGGGGGGGGACCACACACACACACACACACACACAGGCGCAGTCTGACACACAAACCAGGCCAGGCTGTCATAACAGCTTCATAAGAGCTTATAACAGCTTATAACACACCATGCATATGCTCCTGTACTCCTACACAGAAACACATAGACAGTAACACTGTCCTCCAATCTCTCACAGCCTCCATATTACAAACATATAAAAAGAGCATGACTGCGGAATGTTTCAACCTCTCCCAGGCACCCTTACAGTCATCCATGGAGCACCCTTCTACTCCCAGCCCCCCTTTCCTCCTCTCCTGTTCTCCTCCTCTCTGCCTCTTCGCTCCCTCTCTCGGGGAGCAGGGTGGGTGTGTGTCTGTGCTTGTCACCCTCTGAGGGTGTAAGTGCTGCTTGCGTTCTTTCCTCCAATAATCCTAAGAGTTCATTCTTAAATCTACTACAGCCAGTTCAAGTCTGAGAGACTGAGTCATCAATGGTTAGTTCTCAGTACCTCCTCACCGATCTCTCTTTCTCCCGGAGCTACTGACAGACTGGCAGTACATGGCCAGTCTTAGTATTAAAATCATTTAGAGTTTGAAATGAAACCTTTCCATCTCTAGCTGTTGCCTTAAAATGAAAGATAGCACTAAAGAAATTGCACTTGGACAACAGAGCCAAACAGCAGTCACTTCACTGTGTGTGTTGGGTGTTTTATATAGTTTTAATGCCTTCTGTTGTGTGACTAAGCTCACACACACACAGACAGATTGCTGGGTCACTCACGCTGTACGTCGTCTTGACTGACGATACCTTTTTTTATTTAAATGTCTCCTTCCTCCAATTTCGCAGGGGGAACACAAAACAAACACGGCTTCTGTTTCCCTGGGACATCATCAGAGTGTCACACAGCTACCCACACAGACTGCCTTCCCCTGCCCCTAGGACAGACTGCTATGAACTTCAGACTGAAGCAGGCCCAACCAATCCAGAACAAAGACCTGGGTGTTATTTTCCTCATTCAGGCATAACCAGACTAAAACAGGACAGAGAAATGTCCCTTTCATTTTTTTGTCATCCTTTCAAATCCTCCCATCACACGAGAAAAATGGTCCAGATAGAAAGTGGTAAGCATATGAATAATTGTCTTTATGGCGTGAAAAGCATTTTTTGATTGGTTGTCCTTAATGAGTGAAAAGCAATTTGATCGGCTGTCTCTCAGCTTGGCTCAGCGAGTCTCGCTCCTCTGAGCGTGGCTGCGTGGTGCTCTGGGGGGGGGTGTCTTAAACAGGATGTGACAAGTATGTGTGCTGCCCAGGCAGCATCAGTAGGGCAGAGTGTCTAGGAACCTGTCAATCAGAGGTGGGGGTGGGACTAGGTCCTCCAGCTTCAGGTAGAAGATCCTCTGCAGACCCTGGGTCCTCTGGGAGCGGAGCTCCGCCCTAACACCCAGCACACGACTTAGAGGGGGCGTGGCCTTGGAGGAGGAGGAGGAGGAGGAGGAGGAGGGGCCAAAGCCCAGGTGGTCTCTAAGGCAACAGACCACCTTGTTCTGCAGCTCCTCAACGCGCTTACTGTCCTTCAGTCCTGGGACCTGCTCTGTGGAGACAGAGGGAAAGACGGGTTACACACTAAACAGATACACAAAGAGAGATACAGGACACACATGCACACAGTGCTCCTCCACTTGCTCAGAGTGCTACCAGCTCGAAGCACAAACGCCATCTTGTTTTCCATTCAATTCCATCTCATTAGTTCCTGTGGATCTTGTTGTTATTATGTTACCGCAGCCTTAAACCTTAAACAGGCTCTAAACCTCCGAGACATACACACCCTGTCTGTGTCTCTCACTGCAGATCAATACACACACTAACCTAACATACCCCCCACCCGAGTCCTGTGACGATTTACATATAAACACACACACACACTCTCACATAAACACACTCGCCTGCTCTAAGAGGTTGACATCAACACAAGTAGCCAGTGCTCAACAATTAGCAGATTATTCGCTCCTGTGAGCAGCCAAATGAGATTAGACACACACACATTCACTGCCCTTAGCAACCCGACCAGCCTTAATGTGACACTAACTCATTCTGTAGAGAACAGGGTGTCCAGACAGTCACACACACACGTAGTTGGTGTCAGAAAGAGTGTGTGTACTGTGTGAGTGTGTGTGTAGAATGCTCGCCTCAGTGTGAGACGTCTACTGTCTGTGTTGTTGGACTCTTTTGTGCGCTGTGTGTTTGGTGCTGCAGTCACTGCCGAGGTCCTTTTCACCTCTCACTGAGAGAGACAGCTCTCAGACCTCATGCTCTCTGCCTCACCTCTATACCCTCTCATTCTTCTCTGAATCCATTCTTTCTCTCTCTAACTGAGTTCCTGGGGAGGGAGGGAGGGATCGATGGCTGTCTTTCTGTAGAGGCCACTCTGCCGCGGTCGATGGTTCTAGCAGCTCTACAGTAGCAGTGTCCTGTGTGCTGTGTGGAGGTGGCAGAGTGCCACTGAGTGCCAGTGAGAGCCTCTCCTCTCTGGGGAGCACAGAGTTAAGTGCTCCCCCAGAGAGGAGAGGAGAGGGTGGGGGACAGGGATTGGACTGTGTGTGGGGGAAAGGGGTGTAGTAGAATTTGAAATCTCATATCTTTTCAAATTTAACCAAGCAAGTCAGTTAAGAACAAATTCTTATTTACAATGACGGCTTAGGAACAGTGGGTTAACTGCCTTGTTCAGGGGCAGAATGACAGATTTTTACCTAGTCAGCTTGGGGATTTGATCTAACAACCTTTCGGTTACTAGTCTAACCACTAGGCTACCTACTAAGTAACATGTTCGGCAAAAAATAGTTCAACGAGGGTAAATAAAAGAGTGAGATAAAAGGTTTCTCTTTGTTGAATGACCCTCTGCTCTCCCCTGTCTGTTCTCAGCTCTTTACTCACGGTCTGTTGAAGTGTGTGGGGGGTAGAGTCAGATAGTGTATTCTGTTCTGTGTGCAAGAGGCATTCAGCAGAACACACACACACACGAAGGAATCAGTGATGCTCCTACGTGGTTCACACTCATGCTCTGATTAAGGGACCAGGTGTCAGACAGGTGCAGCAGGTGCTGCCGGAGATCAGGTGTACCTTCCGGACCGAGGTGTGTTTAAGTGTGTGTGTGCTAATGTCTGTGTTAGGGTATTAGGGAGTGTGTGTGTGTTAGGGTATTAGGGAGTGTGTGTGTGTTAGGGTATTAGGGAGTGTGTGTGTGTTAGGGTATTAGGGAGTGTGTGTGTGTTAGGGTATTAGGGAGTGTGTGTGTGTTAGGGTATTAGGGAGTGTGTGTGTGTTAGGGTATTAGGGAGTGTGTGTGTGTTAGGGTATTAGGGAGTGTGTGTGTGTTAGGGTATTAGGGAGTGTTTGTTAGGGTATTAGGGAGTGTGTGTGTGTTAGGGTATTAGGGAGTGTGTGTGTGTTAGGGTATTAGGGAGTGTGTGTGTGTTAGGGTATTAGGGAGTGTGTGTGTGTTAGGGTATTAGGGAGTGTGTGTGTGTTAGGGTATTAGGGAGTGTGTGTTAGGGTATTAGGGAGTGTGTGTGTGTTAGGGTATTAGGGAGTGTGTGTGTGTTAGGGTATTAGGGAGTGTGTGTGTGTTAGGGTAGTGTGTGTGTTAGGGTATTAGGGAGTGTGTGTGTGTTAGGGTATTAGGGAGTGTGTGTGTGTTAGGGTATTAGGGAGTGTGTGTGTGTTAGGGTATTAGGGAGTGTGTGTGTGTTAGGGTATTAGGGGAGTGTGTTAGGGTATTAGGGAGTGTGTGTGTGTTATTAGGGAGTGTGTGTGTGTTAGGGTATTAGGGAGTGTGTGTGTTGTTAGGGTATTAGGGAGTATTGTGTGTGTGTTAGGGTATTAGGGAGTGTGTGTGTGTTAGGGTATTAGGGAGTGTGTGTGTGTTAGGGTATTAGGGAGTGTGTGTGTGTTAGGGTATTAGGGAGTGTGTGTGTGTTAGGGTATTAGGGAGTGTGTGTGTGTTAGGGTATTAGGGAGTGTGTGTGTGTTAGGGTATTAGGGAGTGTTTGTT